>NC_044559.1:127835667-127860610 GCF_007565055.1 Rhinopithecus roxellana | reverse complement strand
AACTGTGTTAGTACACTGAACACTGAAGAGAAATGTGTAACACTGTGAGTTGCATTCACACATCGCAATGGAGTTTCTCAGAAGGCTTCTTTCCAGTTTTCATCTGAGGATATTCCCTTTTTCCCCATAGACCTCAATGATCTCCCAATATCATTTTGCAGAACACAAGATAATAGAGTTAGCAAACTGTTCCAAGAAGGGAAGGGTGGAATTCTGTGTGATGAAGTCACACATCAGAAAGCAATCTCTCAGAAAGCTTCATTCTAGTTATTTGCTGACGATATTTCCTTTTTCACCATGGGCCCCTATGGGCTCCCAAATCTTACTTTACAGATTCCACGAAGAGTGTTAGCAAACTGCTTCCTGAGAACTAAACTGTAACTCTGTGAGAGGAAATCACAGATCACAAAGAAGTTTCTCTGAAAAGTACTTTCCCGTTTTGAACTGGTGATATTTTATTTAACAGCGTATGCCTCAATGCGATCCAAAGTATTCCTTCTCAGGTACCTCAAAATTAGTGATAACGGATTGTTGCAGGTAGCAGAAGTGTAACTCTGTGAGATGAATTCACACATCACCAAGAAGTTTCTAGGAAATCTTCTTTCTAGTTTCATCTGAGGATATTAACTTTGTCACCGTAAGCTTCACTGCGTTCAGAAATATCCCATTTCAGATTTCCCGAAACCTGTGTTAGCACACTGAAAACTGAAGAGAAAGGTGTAATTCCGTGAGTTGCATTCACACATCGAAATGCAGTTTCTCAGAAGGCTTCTTTACAGTTTTCATCTGAGGATATTTCCTTTTTCCCCATAGCCCTCAATGAGCTCCCAAATATCACTTTGCAGAACACAAGATAACAGAGTTAGCAAACTGTTCCAAGATGGGGAAGGGTGGAACTCTGTGTGATGAAGGCACACAGCAGAAAGCAATCTCTCAGAAAGCTTCTCTCTAATTATTATCTGATGATATTTCCATTTTCACCATGGGCCCCTATGGGCTCCCAAATCTTACTTTACGGATTACACGAAAAGAGTGTTAGCAAACTGCTTCCTGAGAAGTGAGTTGTAACTCTGTGAGAGGAATTCACAGATCACAAGGAAGTTTCTCAGAAACCTTCTTTCACGTTTTGAAATGACGATATTTTATTTATCAGCGTAGGCCTAAATGCGATCCTAAGAATTCCTTCTCAGGTTCCTCACAAATAGTGATAATAGACTGTTGCACAAAACATAAGTGTAACGTTGTGAGATGAATTCACACATCACCAAGAAGTTTCCTGGAAAGCTTCTCTCTAGTTTTCATCTGAGGATATTTCCTTTGTCACCATAAGCTTCATTGCGTTCAGAAGTATCCCATTGCACATTTCCAGAAAAGTGTGACAGCAAACAAACACTGAAGAGAAAGGTGTAACTCTGTGAGTTGAATTCACACATCGAAATGCAGTTTCTCAGAAGGCTTCTTTCCTGTTTTCATCTGAGGATATTTCCTTTTCACCATGGCCCTCAATGAGCTCCCAAAGATCACTTTGCAGAACACAAGATAACAGAGTTAGCAAACTGTTCCAAGAAGGGAAGTGTGGAACTCTGTGTGATGAGGTCACACATCAGAAAGCAATCTCTCAGAAAGCTTCTCTCTAGTTATTATCGGAGGATATTTCCTTTTCCACCATGGGCCCCTATGGTCTCCAAAATCTCACATTACATATTACACGAAAAGAGCGTTAGCCAACTGCTTCCTGAAAATTAAGCTGTAACTCTGTAAGAGGAATTCACAGATCACAAAGAACTTTCTCAGAAAGCTTCTTTCAGGTTTTGAACTTATGATATTTAATTTATCAGCCTAGGTCTCAATGGGATCCAAAGAAGTCCTTCTCAGGTTCCTCAAAAACAGTGATAATGGACTGTTGCAGGAAATATAAGTGAAATTGTGTGAGATGAATTCACACATCACGAAGAAGTTTCTAGGAAAGCTTCTTCCTATTTTTCAAATGAGGATATTTCCTTTGTCATCGTAAGGTTCATTGCGTTCAGAAGTATCACATTGCCGATTTTCAGAAAACTGTGTTAGCACACTGAACACTGAAGAGAAAGGTGTAACGCTGTGAGTTGCATTCACACATCACAATTCAGTTTCTCAGAAGGCTTCTATCCAGAGTTCATCTGAGGATATTTCCTTTTTCACCGTAGCCCTCAATGAGCTCCCAAATATCACTTTGCAGAACACAAGATAACAGAGTTAGCAAACAGTTCCGAGTAGGGAAGGGTGGAACTCTGTGTGATGAAGTCACACATCAGAAAGCAATCTCTCAGAAAGCTTCTCTCTACTTATTACCTGAGCATATTTCCTTTTTCACCATGGGCCCCTATGGGCTCCCAAATCTCACTTTGCATATTCCATGAAAAGAGTGTTAGCACACTGCTTCCTGAGAACTAAGCTGTAACTCTGTGAGAGGAATTCTCAGATGACAAAGAAGTTTCTCAGAAAGCTTCTTTCACGTTCTGAACTGATGAAATTTCCTTTATTAGCGTAGGCCTCAAAGCAATCAAAAGAATTCCTGCTCAGGTTCCTCAAAAACGGTGATAATGGACTGCTGCAGGAAACATAAATGTAACTCTGTGAGATGAATATACCCATCACCAAGAAGTTTCTAGGAAAACTTCTTTCTAGTGTTCAACTGAGGATATTTCCTTTGTCACCGTAAGCTTCATTGCGTTCAGATGTATCCCATTGCAGATTTCCAGAAAACTGGGTTAGCACACTGAACACCGAAGAGAAACCTCTAATTCTGTGAGTTGCATTCACACATCGAAAGGCAGTTTCTCAAAAGGCTTCTTTCCAGTTTTCATCTGAGGATATTTCCTTTTTCACCATAGCCCTCAATGACCTCCCAAATATCACTTTGCAGAACACAAGATAACAGACTTAGCAAACTGTTCCAAGAAGGGAAGTGTGGATCTCTGTGTGATGAAGTCACATATCAGAAAGCAATCTCTCAGAGAGCTTCTCTCTCGTTATTATCTGAAGTTTTTCCTTTTTCACCATGCGCCCCTATGGGCTCCGAAATCTCACTTTGCAGATTCGACGAAACGAGTGTTAGCACACTGCTTCCTGAGAACTAAGCTGTAACTCTGTGAGAGGAATTCTCAGATCACAAAGAAGTTTCTCAGAAAGCTTCTTTCACGATTTGAACTGACGATATTTCCTTTAACAGCGAAGGCCTCAATGCGATCCAAAGAAGTGCTTCTCAGTTTCCTCAAACACAGTGAACATGGAGTGTTGCAGGAAACATAAGTGTAACTCTGTGAGATGAATTCACACATGACCAAGAAGTTTCTAGGAAAGTTTCTTTCTAGTTTTCATCTGAGGATATTTCCTTTCTCACCGTAAGCTTCATTGCGTTCAGAATTATCCTATTGCAGGTTTCCAGAAAACTGTGTTAGCACACTGAACACTGAAGAGAAAGGTATACCTCTGTGAGTTGCATTCACACCTCGCAATGCAGTTTCTCAGAAGGCTTCTTTCCAGTTTTCATCTGAGGATATACCCTTTTTCACCGAAGCCCTCAATGAGCTCCCAACTATCCCATTGAGAACTCAAGATTACAGAGTTAGCAAACTGTTCCAAGAAGGGAAGGGTGGAACTCTGTGTGATGAAGTCACACATCAGGAAACAATCTCTCAGAAAGGTTCTCTCTATTTATTATCTATGGAGAATTCCTTTTTCACCATGGGCCCGACGGGCTCCCAAATCACACTTTGCAGATTCCACGAAAAGAGTGTTAGCAAACTTCTTCCTGAGAACTAAGCTGTAACTGTGTGAGATGAATTCACACATCACCAAGAAGTTTCTAGCAAAGCTTCTTTCTAGTTTTCATCTGATGATATTTCCTTTGTCACCATAAGCTTCATTGCGTTCAGAATTATCCCATTGAAGATTTCCAGAAAACTGTGTTACCACACTGAACACTGAAAAGAAAGGTGTAACTCTGTGAGTTGCATTCACACATCGCAATGCAGTTTCTCAGAAGGCTTCTTTCCAGTTTTCATCTGAGGACGTTTCCTTTTACACCATAGCCCTCAGTGAGCTCCCATAATATTACTTTGCAAAACACAAGATAAAAGAGTTAGCAACCAGTTCCAAGAAGAGAAGGGTGGAACTCTGTGTGATGAAGTCACAAATCAGAAAGCAATCTCTCAGAAAGCTTCTCTCTACTTATTATCTGAGGATATATCCTTTTTCACCATGGGCCCTTACGGGCTCCCAAACCTCACTTTGCATATTCAACGAAAAGAGTGTTAGCAAACTGCTTCCTGATAACTACGCTGTAACTCTGTGAGAGGAATTCACAGATCACAAAGAACTTTCTCCGAAAGCTTCTTTCACGTTTTGATCTGATGATATTTCCTTTATCAATGTAGGCCTCAATGCGATCCAAAGAAGTCCTTCCCAGGTTCCTGAAAAACAGTGATAATAGACTGCTGCAGGAAACATAAGTGCTACTGTGCGTGATGAATTCACACGTCACCAAGAAGTTTCGTGGAAAGCTTCTTTCTAGTTTTCAACAGCGGGTATTTCGTTTGTCACCGTAAGCTTCATTGCGTTCAGAAGAATCCCATTGCAGATTTCCAGAAAACTGTGTCATCACACTGAACACTGAAGAGAAAGGTGTAACTCTGTGAGTTGCATTCACACATCACAATGCTGTTTCTCAGAAGGCTTCTTTCCAGTTTTCATCTGAGGATATTTCCTTTTTCACCATAGCCCTCAATGAGCTCCCAAATATCACTTTGCAGAACTCATGATAACAGAGTTACCAAACTGTTCCAAAAAGGGAAGGGTGGAACTCTGTGTGATGAAGTCACACATCAGAAAGCAATGTCTCAGAAAGCTTCTCTCTAGTTATTATCTGAGGATATTTCCTTTTACACCATGGGCCGCTATGTGCTCCCAAATCTCACTTTGCAGGTTCCACGAAAAGAGTTTTAGCAAACTGCTTCCTGAGAACTAAGGTGTAACTCTATGAGAGGAATTCACAGATGGCAAAGAAGTTTCTCAGAAAGCTTCTTTCACGTTTTGAACTGATGATATTTCCTTTATCAGCGTAGGCCTCCTTGCGATCCAAGGAAGTCCTTCTCAGTTTCCTCAAAAACAGTGGTAATGGACTGTTGCCGGAAACATAAGTGTAACTCTGTGAGATGAATTCACACATCACCAGGAAGTTTCCTGGAAAGCTTCTTTCTAGTTCTCAACTGAGGATATTTCCTTTGTCACCGTAAGCTTCATGGCGTTCAGAAGAATCCCATTGCAGATTTCCAGAACACTGTGTCAGCACACTGAACACTGAAGAGAAAGGTGTAACTCTGTGAGTTGCATTCACACATCACAATGCAGTTTTTCAGAAGGCTTCTTTCCAATTTTCATTTGAGGATATTTCCTTTTTCTCCGTAGCCCTCAATGAGCTCCCAAATATCCCTTTGCAGAATTCAAGATAACAGAGTTAGCAAACTGTTCCAAGAACGGAAGGGTGGAACTCGGTGTGATGAAGTCACACATCAGAAATCAATCTCTCAGGAAGCTTCCTTCTAGTTATTATCTGAGGAGATTTCCTTTTTCACCATGGGCCCCGATGGGCTCCCACATCTCACTTGGTAGATTCCACGAAAAGAGTGTTAGCAAACTGCTTCCTGAGAACTAAGTTGTGACTCTGTGACAGGAACTCACAGAACACAAAGAAGTCTCTCAGAAAGCTTCTTCCACGTTTTGAACTGATGATATTTCGTTTATCAGCATATGCCTCAAAGCGATCCAAACAAGTCTCTCTCAGGTTCCTCAAAAACAGTGGTAATGGACTGTTGCAGAAAACATAAGTGTAACTCTGTGAGATCAATTCACGCATCACGAAGAAGTTTATAGGAAAGCTTCTTTCCAGTTTTCAAGTGAGGATATTTCCTTTGTCACCGTAAGCTTCATTGGGTTCAGAAGTATCCCATTGCAGATTTCCAGAAAACTGCGTTAGCAAACTGAACACTGAAGGGAAAGGTGTAACTCTGTGAGTTGCATTCACACATCGAAATGCAGTTTCTCAGAAGGCTTCTTTCCAGTTGTCATCTGAGGATATTTCCTTTTTCACCATAGCCCTCAATGAGCTCCCAAATATCACTTTGCAGAACACAAGATAACAGAGTTAGCAAACTGTTCCAAGAAGGGAAGGGTGGAACTCTGTGTGATGAAGTCACACATCAGAAAGCAATCTCTGAGAAAGCTTCTCTCTAGTTATTATCTGAGGATATTTCCTTTTTCACCATGGGCCCCTATGAGCTCCCAAATCTCACATTGCAGATTCCTCAAAAAGAGTGTTAGCAAACTTCTTCCTGAGAACTAAGGTGTAACTCTGTGAGAGGAATTCACAGATCACAAAGAAGTTTCTCAGCAAGCTTGTTTCACGTTTTGAACTGATGATATTTCCTTTATCAGCGTAGGCCTCAAAGCGATCCAAAGAAGTCCTTCTCAGTATCCTCGAAAACAGTGATAATGGACAGTTGCAGGAAACATAAGTGTAACTCTGTGAGATGAATTCACACATCACAGAGACGTTTCTAGGAAAGCTACATTCAAGGTTTTATCTGAGGATATTTCCTTTGTCACCGCAAGCTTCATTGTGTTCAAGTATCCCATTTCAGATTTCCAGAAAACTGTGTTAGCAAACTGAACACTGAAGAGAAATGTGTAACTCTGAGAGTTGCATTCACACATCGCAATGCAGTTTTTCAGAATGCTTCTTTCCAGTGTTCATCTGAGAATGTTTCTTTTTTCACCATCGCCCTCAGAGTTACCAAATATCGCTTTTCAGAACACAAGATAACAGAGTTAGCAAACTGTTCCAAGAAGGGAGGGGTGGAATTCCGTGTGATGACGTCACCCACAAGAAAGCAATCTCTCAGAAAGCTTCTCGAGAAATTATCTGAGGAGATTTCCTTTTTCACCATGGGCCCCTATGTGCTCCGAAATCTCACTTTGCAGATTCCACGAAAAGAGTGTTAGCAAGCTGCTTCCTGAGAACTAAGCTGTAACTCTGTGAGAGGAATTCACAGATCACAAAGAAGTTTCTCAGAAAGCTTGTTTCACGTTTTGAACTGTTGATATTTCCTTTTTCAGCGTAGGCCTCAATGCGATCAAAAGAAGTCTTTCTCATGTTCCCAAAAACAGTGATTATGGACTGTTGCATGACACAAAAGTGTAACTCTGTGAGATGAATTCACACATCACCAAGAAGTTTCTAGGAAAGCTTCATTCTAGTTTTCAACTGAAGGTATTTCCTTTGACACCGTAAGCTTCATTGCGTTCAGAAGTATCCCATTGCAGATTTCCAGAAAACTGTGTTAGCGCACTGAACACTGAAGAGAAAGGTGTAACTCTGTGGGTTGCATTCACACATTGCAATGCAGTTACTCAGAAGGCTTCTTTCCAGGTTTCATCTGAGGATATTTCCTTTTTCACCGTAGCCCTCAATGAGCTCTCAAATATCACTTTGCAGAACACAAGATAACAGAGTTAGCAAACTGTTCCAAGAAGGGAAGGGTGGAACTCTGTGTGATGAAGTCACACATCAGAAAGCAATCTCTGAGAAAGCTTCTCTCTAGTTATTATCTGAGGATATTTCCTTTTTCACCATGGGCCCCTATGGGCTCCCAAATCTCACTTTGCAGATTCCTCGAAAAGAGTGTTAGCAAACTTCTTCCTGAGAACTAAGGTGTAACTCTGTGAGAGGAATTCACAGATCACAAAGAAGTTTCTCAGCAAGCTTGTTTCACGTTTTGAACTGATGATATTTCCTTTATCACCGTAGGCCTCAAAGCGATCCAAAGAAGTCCTTCTCAGTATCCTCGAAAACAGTGATAATGGACAGTTGCAGGAAACATAAGTGTAACTCTGTGAGATGAATTCACACATCACCGAGACGTTTCTAGGAAAGCTACATTCAAGGTTTTATCTGAGGATATTTCCTTTGTCACCGCAAGCTTCATTGCGTTCAAGTATCCCATTTCAGATTTCCAGAAAACTGTGTTAGCAATCTGAACACTGAAGAGAAATGTGTAACTCTGAGAGTTGCATTCACACATCGCAATGCAGTTTCTCAGAATGCTTCTTTCCAGTGTTCATCTGAGGATGTTTCTTTTTTCACCATCGCCCTCAGAGTTACCAAATATCGCTTTGCAGAACACAAGATAACAGAGTTAGCAAACTGTTCCAAGAAGGGAAGGGTGGAATTCCGTGTGATGAAGTCACCCACAAGAAAGCAATCTCTCAGAAAGCTTCTCGAGAAATTATCTGAGGATATTTCGTTTTTCACCATGGGCCAATATGTGCTCCCAAATCTCACTTTGCAGATTCCACGAAAAGAGTGTTAGCAAGCTTCTTCCTGAGAACCAAGCTGTAACTCTCTGAGAGGAATTCACAGATCACAAAGAAGTTTCTCAGAAAGGTTGTTTCACGTTTTGAAGTGTTGATATTTCCTTTTTCAGCGTAGGCCTCAATGCGATCAAAAGAAGTCTTTCGCAGGTTCCTCAAAAACAGTGATAATGGACTGTTGCAGGAAACATAAGTGTAACTCTGTGAGCTGAATTCACACATCACCAAGAAGTTTCTAGGAAAACTTCTTTCTAGTTTTCATCTGAGGATATTTCCTTTGTCACCGTAAGCTTCATTGCGTCCAGAAGTATCCCATTGCAGATTTCCAGAAAACTGTGTTAGCCCACTGAACACTGAAGAGAAAGGTGTACCTCTGTGAGTTGCATTCACACATCGCAATGCAAGGTCTCAGAAGGCTTCTTTCCAGTTTTGATCTGAGGATATTTCCTTTTTCACCATAGCCTTCAATGAGCTCCTAATATCACTTTGCAGAACGCAAAAAAAAAAAAAAAAAAAAAAAAAAAAAAAAAAAAAAGAGTGAGCAAACTGTTCCAAGAAGGGAAGGCTGGGGCTCTGTGTGATGAAGTCACCCATCCGAAAGCAATCTCTCTGACTGCTTCTCTAGTTATTATCTGGGTATATTTACTTTTTCATCATGGGGCACAATGGACTCCTAAATCTCACTTTGCAGATTCCAAGAAAGGAGTGTTAGCAAACTGATTCCAGAGAACTAAGCTGTAACTCTGTGAGAGGAAATCACAGATCACAAAGAAGTTTCTCAGAAAACTTCCTTCACGTTTTAGACTGATGATATTTCCTGTATCAGCATAGGCCTCAATGCGATCCAAAGAAGTCCTTCTCACGTTTCTCAGAAACAGTGATAATGGACTGTTGCAGGAAACATAAGTGTAACTCTGTGAGATGAATTCACACATCACCAAGAAGTTTCTAGGAAAGCTTCTTTCTTGTTTTCATCTGAGGATATTTTCATTGTCACCGTAAGCTTCATTGCGTTCAGAAGTGCCCCATTGTAGATTTTCAGAAAACTGTGATAGCAAAATGAGCACTGAAGAGAAAGTTGTAACTCTGTGAGTTCCATTCGCACATCGAAATGCAGTTTCTAAGAAGGATTCTTTCCTCATTTCATCTGAGGATATTTCCTTTTCACCATAGCCCTCAATGACCTCCCAAATATAACTTTGCAGAACACAAGATAACAGAGTTAGCAAACTGTTCCAAGAAGGGAAGGGTGGAACTCTGTATGATGAAGTCACACATCAGAAAGCAATCTCTCAGAAAGATTCTCTCTAGTTATTATCTGAAGATATTCCCTTTTTCACCATGGATCCCTATGGGCTCCCAAATCTCCTTTGCAGATTCCACGAAAAGAGTGTTAGCAAACTGCTTCCTGAGAGCTAAGCTGTAACTCTGTGAGAGAAATTCGCAGATCACTAAGAAGTTTCTCAGAAAGCTTCTTTCACGTTTTGAAGTGATGATATTTCCTTTATCAGCGTAGGCCTCAATGTGATCCAAAGAAGTCCTTCTCAGGATCCTCAAAAGCACTGATAATGGACTGTTGCAGGAAACATGAGTGTAGCTCTCTGAGATGAATTCACACATCACCAAGAAGTTTCTAGGAAAGCTTCTGTCTAGGTTTCATCTGCGGATATTTATTTTGTCACAGTAAGCTTCAGTGCGTTCAGAAGATTCCCATTGCAGATATCCAGAAAACTGTGTTAGCAAACTGAACACTGAAGAGAAAGTTGTAACTCTGTGAGTTGCATTCACACATGGCAATGCAGTTTCTCAGAAGGCTTCTTTCCAATTGTCATCTGAGGATGTTTCCGTTTTCACCATAACGCTCAATGAGCTCCCAAATATCACTTTGCGGAACTCAAGATAACAGAGTTAGCAAACTATTCCAAGAAGGGAAGGGTGGAACTCTGTGTGATGAAGTCACACATCAGAAAGCAATCTCTCAGAAAGCTTCTCTCTAGTTATTATCTGAGGATATTTCCTTTTTCACCAAGGGACCCTATGGGCTTCCAAATCTCACTTTGCAGATTCCACGAAAAGAGTATTAGCAAACTGCTTCCTGAGAACTAAGCTGTAATTCTGTGAGAGGAATTCACAGATCACAATGAAGTTTCTCAGAGAGATTCTTTCACGTTTTGAACTGATGATATTTCCTTTATCAGCCTAGGCCTCAATGCGATCCAAGGTAGTCCTTCTCAGGTTCCTCAAAAACAGTGATAATGGACTGTTGCAGGAAACATAAGTGTAACTCTATGAGATGAATTCACACATCTGCAAGAAGTTTCTAGGAAAGCTTCTTTCTAGTTTTCAACTGAGGGTATTTCCTTTATCTCCGTAAGCTTCATTGTGTTCAGAAGTATCCCATTGCAGACTTCCAGAAAACTGTGTTAGCAAACTGAACACTGAAGAGAAAGGGGTAACTCTGTGAGTTGCATTCACACATCGCAATGCAGTTTCTCAGAAGGGTTCCTTCCAGTTTTCATCTGAGAATATTTCATTTTTCAACATAGCCCTCAATGAGCTCCCCCATGTCACTTTGCAGATCACAAGATACCAGAGTTAGCAAAGTGTTCCAATAAGGGAAGGGTGGAACTCTGTGTGATGAAGTCAAACATCAGAAAGCAAAGTCTCAATAAGCTTCGCTGTAGTTAATATCTGAGGATATTTCATTTACCACCTTGGGCCACTGTTGGCTCTCAAATCTCACCTTGCAGATTCCATGAAAAGATTGCTCACAAACTGTTTCCTGAGAACTAAGCTGTAATACTGTGGAGGAATTCACATATACGAAGCAGTTTCTCAGAAACCTTCTATCATGTTTTGAACTGATGATATTTCCTTCATCAGCGTAGGCTTCAATACGATCGAATGAAGTGTTTCTCAGCTTCCTCAAAAACATTGATAACGGACTGCTGCCTGAAACATAAGTGAAAGGCTTTGAGATGAATTCACACATCACCAAAAATTTTCTAAGAAGCTTCTTTCTAGTTGTCATCTGAGGATATATCCTTTGTCACCATAAGCTTCATTGCGTTCAGAAGTATCCCATTGCAGATTTCCAGAAAACTGTATTAGCAAACTGAACACTGAAGAGAAAGGTGTAACTCTGTGAGTTGCAATCACACATCGCAATGCAGTTACTCAGAAGGCTTCTTTCCACTTTTCATCTGAGGATATTTCCTTTTTCACCATAGCCCTCAATGAGCCCCCAAATATCACTTTGCAGAACACAAGAAAACATAGTTAGCAAACTGTACCAAGAAGGGAAGTGTGGACCGCTGTGTGATGAAGTCACACATCAGAAAGCAATCTCTCAGAAAGCTTCTCTCTAGCTATTATCTGAGGATATTTCCTTTTTCAACATGAGCCCCTATGGGCTCCCAAATCTCACTTTGCAGATTCCACCAAAAGAAAGTTAGCAAACTGCTTCCTGAGAACTAAGCTTTAACTCTGTGAGAGGAATTCACAGATCACAAAGAAGTTTCTCAGAAAGCTGCTTTCACCTTTCGAACTGATGATATTTTATTTATCAGCCTAGGCCTCAATGCAATCCAAAGTATTCCTTCTCAGATTCCTCAAAAACAGTGATAATGGATTGTTGCAGCAATCGTAAGTGTAACTCTGTTAGATGATTTCACACATCACCAAGAAGTTTCTAGGAAAGCTTCTTTCTTGTTTTCATCTGAGGATATTTCCTTTGTCACCGTAAGCTTCATTGCGTTCAGAAGTATCCCATTGCAGATTTCCAGAAAACTGTGTTACCTCACTGAACACTGAAGAGAATGGAGTAACTCTGTGAGTTGCATTTACACTTCGCAATGGAGTTTCTCAGAGGGCTTCTTTCCAGTTTGCATCTGAGGATATTTCCTTTTTCAAAATAGCCCTCAATGTGCTCCCAAATATCACTTTGCAGAACACAAGATAACAGAGTTGGCAAACTCTTCCAAGAAGGGAAGGGTGGAACTCTGTGTGATGAACTCACACATTAGAAAGCAATCTCTCAGAATGCTTCTCTCTAGTTATTATCTGAGTCAATTTCCTTTTTCACCAAGGGCCCATAAGGGCTCCCAAATCTCACTTTGCAGATTTCACGAAAAGAGTGTTCGCAAACTGCTTCCTGAGAACTAAGCTGTAACTCTGTGAGAGGAATTCACAGATCACAAAGAAGTTTCCCAGAAAGCTTCTTTCACGTTTTGAACTGATGATATTTCCTTTATCAGCGTAGGCCTCAATGCGATCCAAAGAAGTCCTTCTCAGGTTCCTCAACAACAGTGATAATGGACTGTTGCAGGAAACAGAAGTGTAACTCTGAGACATGAATTCACACATCACAAACAGGTTTCTAGGAAAGCTTCTTTCTAGTTTTCAACTGAGGAAATTTCCTGTCTCCGCAAGCTTCATTGCGTTCAGAAGTATCCCATGGCAGATTTCCAGAAAACTGTGTTACCACACTGAACACTGAAGAGAAAGGTGTAACTCAGTGAGTTGCATTCACACATAAAAATTCAGTTTCTCAAAAGGCTTCTTTCCAGTTTTCATCTGAGGATATTTCCTTTTTCATCATAGACCTCAATGAGCTCCCAAATATCACTTTGCAGAGCACAAGATAACAGAGATAGCAAACTGTTCCAAGATGGGAAGGGTGGAACTCTGTGTGATGAAGTCACACTTCAGAAAGCAATCTCTCAGAAAGCTTCTCTCTACTTATTATCTGAGGATGTTTCCTTTTTCACCATGGGCCCGTACGGGCTCCAAAATATCACTTTGCAGATTCCACGAAAAGAGTGTTAGCACACTGCTTCCTGAGAAGAAAGCTGTAACTCTTTGACAGTATTTCACAGATCAAAAAGAAGTTTCTCCTAAAGATTCTTTCACGTTTTGAACTGATGATATTTCCTTTATCAGCATAGGCCTCAATATGATCCAAAATGTCCTTCTCAGCTTCCTCAAGAACATTGATAACGGACCTTTGACTGAAATATTAGTGCAACGCTGTGGGATGAATTCACAGATCACCAAGAAATTTCTAAGAAGCTTCTTTTTAGTTTTCATCTGAGGATATTTCCTTTGTCACCATAGCCCTCAATGAGCTCCCATATATCACTTTGCGGAACACAAGATAACAGAGTTAGCAAACTGTTCCAAGAAGGGAAGGGTGGAAATCTGTTTGATGAAGTCATACAACAGAAAGCAATCTCTCAGAAAGCTTCTTTCTAGTTATTATCTGAGGATGTTTCCTTTTTCACAATGTTTCCCTAGGTGCTCCAAAATCTCACTTTTCAGATTCCACGAAATGAGTGTTAGCAAACGGCTTCTTGAGAACTAAGCTGTAACTCTGTGAAAGGAATTCACAGATCACACAGAAGTTTCTCAGAAAGCTTCTTTCACGGTTTCAACTGATGATATTTCCTTTATCAGTGAAGGCGTAAATGCGATCCAAAGAAGTCCTTCTCAGGTTGCTCAAAAACATTCATAATGGACTGTTGCAGGAAACATAAGTGTAACTCTGTGAGATGAATTCTCACATCACTAAGAAGTTTCTAGGAAAGCTTCTTTCTAGTTTTCAACTGAGGATATTTCCTTCGTCTCCGTAAGCTTCATTGCGTTTAGAAGTATCCCATTGCAAATTTCCAGAAAACTGTGTCAGCACACAGAACACTGAACAGAAAAGTGTAACTCTGTGAGTTGCATTTACACATCACAATGCAGATTCTCAGAAGACTTGTTTCCGGTATTCATCTGAGGATATTTCCTTTTTCACCATGGGCCCCTATGGGCTCCCAAATCTCACTTTGCAGATTCCGGGAAAAGAGTGTTAGCAAACTGCTTCCTGCGAACTAAGCTGTAACTCTGTGAGAGGAATACACAGATCACAAAGAAGTTGTCACAAAGCTTCTTTCACGTTTTCAACTGATGATATTCTCTTTATCAGCGAAAGCCTCAATGCGATCCAAAGAAGTCTTTCTCAGGTTCCTCAATAACAGTGATAATGGACTGTTGCAGGAAACATTAGTGTAACTCTGTGAGATGAATTCATACATCACCAAGAACTTTCTAGAAAAGGTTCTTTCTAGTTTTCAACTGAATATATTTTCTTTGTCACTGTAAGCTTCATTGCGTTCAGAAGTGTCAAATTGCAGATTTCCAGAAAACTGTGTCAGCACACTGAACACTGAAGAGAAAGGTGTTACTCTGTGAGTTGCATTCACACATCGCTATGCAGTTTCTCAGAAGGCTTCTTCAAAGTTTTCATCTGAGAATATTTCCTTTTCCACCATAGCCCTCAATGTGTTCCATAATATCACTTTGCAGAACACAAGATAAGAGAGTTAGGAAACTGTTCCAAGAAGGAAAGTTTGGAACTCTGTGTGATGAAGTCACACTTCAGAAAGAAATCTCTCAGAAAGCTTCTCTCTAGTTATTATTTGACGATATTTCCTTTTTCACCATGGGCCCCTACGGGCTCCCAATTCTCTCTTTGCAGATTCCACGAAAAGAGTGTTAGCAAACTGCTTCCTGATAACTAAGCTCTAACTCTGTGAGAAGAATTCACAGATCACAAAGAAGTTTCTCAGAAAGCTTCTTTCACTCTTTGAACTGATGATATTTCCTTTATTAGCGTAGGCCTCAATGCGGTCCAAAGAAGATCTTCTCAGGTTCCGCAAAAACAATGATAATGACTGTTGCAGGAAATACAAGTGCAACTCTGTGAGATGAATTCACACATCACCAAGAAGTTTCTAGGAAAGCTTCTTTCTAGTTTTCATCTGAGGATATTTCCTTTTTCACCATAAGCTTCAATACGTTTAGCAGCATCTCATGGCAGATTTCAAGAAAACTGTGTTAGAACACTGAACACTGAAGAGAAAGCTGTAACTCCGTGAGTTGCATTCACACATCGCAATGCAGTTTCTGAGAAAGCTTCTTTCCAGATTTCATCTGAGGATTTTTCCTTTTTCACCATAGCCCTGTATGAGCTCCCAAATATCACTTTGCAGAACACAAGGTAACAGAGTTAGCAAATTGTTCCAAGAAGGGATGGGTGGAACTCTGTGATGAAGTCACACATCAGAAAGCAATCTCTCAGAAAGCTTCTCTCTAGTTATTATCTGAGGATACTTCCTTTTTCACCATGGGCCCCATTGGGCTCCGAAATCTCACTTTGCGGATTCCAAGAAAAGAGTGTTAGCAAACTGCTTCCTGAGAACTGAGCTGTAACTCTGTGAGAGGAATTCACAGATCACAAAGAAGTTTCTCAGAAGGCTTCTTTCACATTTTGAACTGATGATATTTCCTTTATCAGCGTAGGACTCAATGCGATCAAAAGAAGTCCTTCTCAGGTTCCTCAAAATAGTGATAATGGACTGTAGCACAAAACATAAGTGTAACATTGTGAGATGAATTCACACATCATGAAGAAGATTCTAGGAAACTTCTTTCTAGTTTTCATCTGAGGATATTTCGTCTGTCACCGTAAGCTTCATTGTATTCAGAAGTATCCCATCACAGATTTCCAGAAAACTGTGTCAGCAAACTGAACACTGAAGAGAAACGTGTAACTCTGTGAGTTGCATTCAAACATCGCCATGCAGTTTCTCCGAAGGCTTCTATCCAGTTTTAATCTGAGGATATTTCCTTTTTCACCATAGGTCTCCCTGAGTTTCCAAATATCACTTTGCAGAACACAAGGTAACAGAGTTAGCGAACTGTTCCAAGATGGGAAGAGTGGAACTTTGTGTGATGAAGTCACACATCGGAAAGCAATCTCTCAGAAAGCTTCTCTTTAGTCATTATCTGAGGATATATCCATTTTCACCATCTGCAACTATGGTCTCCCAAATCTCACTTTGCAGAATCCACGAAAAGAGTTTTAGCAAACTGCATCCAGAGAACTAAGCTGTAACTCTGTGAGAGGAATTCACAGATCACCAAGAAGTTTCTCAGAAAGCTTCTTTCATGTTTTGATCTGATGATATTTCCTTTATCAGCGTAGGCCTCAATACGATACAAAGAAATCTTTCTCAGATTCTTCAAAAACAGTGATAATGGACTGTTGCAGGACCTAAGTGTAACTCTGTGAGATGAATTCACACATCACCAAGAAGTTTCTGGGAAAGCTTCATTTTAGTTTTCAACCGAGGATATTTCCTTTGTCACCATAAGCTCCATTGCATTCAGAAGTATCCCACAGCAGATTTCCAGAAAACTGTGTCAGCACACTAAACACTGAAGAGAAACGTGTAACTCTGTGAGTTGCATTCACACATCACAATGCCGTTCTCAGAAGGCTTCTTTCCAGTTTTCATCTGAGGACATTTCCTTTTTGACCATAGCCCTCAATGAGCTCCCAATTATCACTTTGCAGAACACAAGATAACAGAGTTAGCAAACTGTTCCAAGAGGGGAAGTGTGGAACTCTGTGTGATGAAGCTACATATGAGAAAACAATCTCTCAGAAAGCTTCTCTCTAGTTATTATCTGAGGATATTTCCTTTTTTACCATGGGCCCCTATGGGCTCCCAAATCTCATATTGCAGATTCCACGAAAAGAGTGTTAGCAAACTGCTTCCTGAGAACTAAGCTGTAAATCTGTGAGAGGAATTTACCGATCACAAAGAAGTTTCTCAGAAAGCTTCTTTCACGTTTTGAACTGATGATATTTCCTTTATCAGCGTAGGCCTCAATGCGATCTAAAGAAGTCCTTCTCAGGTTCCTCAAAAACAGTGATAATACACTGTTGCAAGAAACATTACTCTGTGAGATGAATTCACACATCACCAAGAAGTTTCTGGGAAAGCCTCTTTCTAGTTTTCAACTGAGGATATTTCCTTTGTCACCGTAAGCTTCATTGCTTTCAGAAGTATCCCATTGCAGATTTCCAGAAAACTTTGTTAGCACACTGAACACTGAAGAGAAAGATGTAACTCTGTGAGTTGCGTTCACACATCGCGATGCAGGTCCTCAGAAGGCTTCTTTCCAGTTTTCATCTGAGGATATTTCCTTTTTCATTGTAGCCCTCAATGAGCTCCCAAATAACACTTTGCAGAACACAAGATAACAGAGTTATCAAATTGTTCCAAGAAAGGAAGGGTCTAACTCTGTCTGATGAAGTCACACATCAGAAAGCAATCTCTCTGAAAGCTTCTCTCTAGTTATTATCTGAGGATATTTCCTTTTTTATGATGGGCCCCTAGGGGCTCCCAAATCTCACACTGCAGATCGCACAAAAAGAGTGTTAGCAAACTGTTTCCTGAGAACTAAGATGTAACTCTGTGAGAGGAATTTACCGAACACAAAGAAGTTTCTCAGAAACCTTCTTTCACATTTTGAACTGATGATATTTCCTTTATCATCGTAGGCCTCAATACGATCCAAAGAAGTCCTTCTTAGCTTCCTCAAAAACAGTGAAAATGGACTGTTGCCTGAAGCATAAGTGTAACGCTGTGAGGTGAATTCACATATCACCAAGAAGTTTCTACGAAGCTTCTTTCTAGTTTTCATCTGAGTATATTTCCTTTGTCACCGTAAGCTTCATTGCGTTCAGAAGTATCCCATTGCAGATTTCCAGAAAACTGTGTTAGCACACTGAACACTGAAGAGAAACGTGTTACTCTGTGAGTTGCATTCACGCATTGAAAGTCAGTTTCCAGAAGGCTTCTTTCCAGTTTTCATCTGAGGATATTTCCTTTTTCATTATAGCCCTCAATTAGCTCCTAAATATCACTTTGCAGAACACAAGATAACAGAGTTAGCAAACTGCTCCAAGAAGGGAAGGGTGGAACTCTGTGTGATGAAGTCACACATCAGCAAGCAATCTCTCTGAAAGCTACTCTCTAGTTATTATCTGACGATATTTCCTTTTTCCCATGGGCCCCTATGGGCTCCCAAATCTCACTTTGCAGGTTCCACGAAAAGAGTGTTAGCAAACTGCTTCCTGAGAACTAAGCTGTAACTCTGTGAGAGGAATTAACAGATCACAAAGAGGTTTCTCAGAAAGCTTCTTTCACGTTTTGAACTTATGATATTTCCGTTATCAGCGTACCCCTCAATGCGATCCAAAGAAGTCGTTCTCGGGTTCATCAAAATCAGTGAAAATGGACCATGGCCGGAAACATAAGTGTAACTCTGTGAGTTGAATTCACACATCACCAAGAAATTTCAAAGAAAGCTTCTTTCTAGTTTTCATCTGAGGATATTTCCTTTGTCACAGTAAGCTTCATTGCATTCAGAAGTACCCATTGCAGATTTCCAGAAAAATGTGTTAGCACACTGAATACTGAAGAGAAATATGTAACTCTGTGAGTTGCATTCACACATCACAATGCAATTTCTCAGAAGGCTTCTTTCCAGTTTTCACCTGAGGATATTTCCTTTTT
The DNA here is from genome assembly GCF_007565055.1 of Rhinopithecus roxellana. Taxonomy (NCBI): domain Eukaryota; kingdom Metazoa; phylum Chordata; class Mammalia; order Primates; family Cercopithecidae; genus Rhinopithecus; species Rhinopithecus roxellana. The sequence continues at coordinate 127,841,789 of NC_044559.1, read as the reverse complement.
CACCACAGCCCTCAATGACCTCCCAATTATCACTTTGCAGAACACAAGATAACTGAGTTAGCAAATTGTTCCAAGAAGGGAAGGCTGGAACTCGGTGTGATGAAGTCATACATCAGAATGCAATCTCTCAGAAAGCTTCTCTCTAGTTATTATCTGAGTATATTTCCTTTTTCAACATGGGCCTCTATGGGCTCCCAAATCTCACTTTGCAGATTCCACGAAAAGAGTGTTAGCAAACTGTTTCCTGAGTACTAAGCTGTAACTCTCTGAGAGGAATTCACAGATCACAAAGAAGTTTCTCAGAAAGCTTCTTTCACGTTTTGAACTGATGATATTTCCTTTATCGGTGTAGGACTCAATGCGATCCAAAGAAGTCCTTCTCAGGTTCCTGAAAAACAGTCATAATGGACTGTTGCAGGAAACATAAGTGTAACTCTATGAGATGAATTCACACATCACAAAGAAGATTCTGGGAAACCTTCTTTCTAGTTTTCAACTGAGGATATTTCCTTTGTCTCCTTAAGCTTCATTGCGTTCAGATGTATCCCATTGCAGATTTCCAGAAAACGGTGTTAGCACACTGAACACTGAAGAGAAAGGTGAAACACTTCGAGTTACATTCACACATCACAATGCAGTTTCTCAGAAGGCTTCTTTCCAGTTTTCATCTGAGAATATTTCCTTTTTCACCATAGCCCTCAAAGAGCTCCCAAATATCACTTTGCAGAACACAAGATAACAGAGTTAGCAAACTGTTCCAAGAAGGGAAGTGTGGAACTCGGTGTGATGAAGTCACACATCAGAAAGCAATTTCTCAGAAAGCTTCTCTCTAGTTATTATCTGAGGATACTTCCTTTTTCATTATGGGGCCCAATGGCTTCCGAAATCTCACTTTGCGGATTCCAAGAAAAGAGTGTTAGCAAACTGCTTTGCGAGAACTAAGCTGTAACTCTGTGAGAGGAATTCACAGATCACAGAGACGTTTCTCAGAAGGCTTCTTTCACATTTTGAACTGATGATATTTCCTTTATCAGCGTAGGCCTCAATGCGATCCAAAGAAGTCCTTCTCAGGTTCCTCAAAAACAGTGATAATGGACTGTTGCACGAAACATTAGTGTAACATTGTGAGATGAATTCACACATTCCCAAGAAGTTTCTAGGAAATCTTCTTTCAAGTTTTCATCTGACGATATTTCCTTTGTCACGGTAAGCTTCGTTGCATTCAAAAGTATCCCGTTGCAGATTTCCAGAAAACTGTGTCAGCAAACTGAACACTGAAGAGAAACGTGTAACTCTGTCAGTTGCATTCAAACATCGCAATACAGTTTCTCAGAAGTCTTCTATCCAGTTTTAATCTGAGGATATTTCCTTTGTCACCATAGCTCTCCATGAGTTTCCAAATATCACTTTGCAGAACACAAGATAACAGAGTTAGCAAACTGTTCCAAGAAGGGAAGTGTGGAACTCTGTGTGATGAAGTCACACATCAGAAAGTAATCTCTCAGAAAGCTTCTCTCTAGTCATTATCTGAGGATATATCCATTTTCACCATCTGCAACTATGGGCTCCGAAATGTCACTTTGCAGATTCCACGAAAAGAGTGTTAGCAAACTGCATCCTGAGTACTAAGCTGTAACTCTGTGAGAGGAATTCACAGATCACAAAGATGTTTCTCATAAAGCTTCTTTCACATTTTGAACTGATGATATTTCCTTTATCAGCGTAGGCCTCAATGCGATACAAAGAAATCTTTCTCAGATTCCTCAAAAACAGTGGTAATGGACAGTTGCAGGACATAAGTGTAACTCTGTGAGATGAATTCACACATCACCAAGGAGTTTCTAGGAAAACTTCTTTCTAGTTTCAACTGAGGATATTTAGGTTGTCACCATAAGCTTCATTGCGTTCAGAAGTATCCCATTGCAGATTTCCAGAAAACTGTGTCAGCACACTAAACACTGAAGAGAAACGTGTAACTCTGTGAGTTGCATTCACACATCGCAATGCAGTTTCTCTGAAGGCTTCTTTCCAGTTTTCATCTGAGGACGTTTCCTTTTTGACCATAGCCCTCAGTGAGCTCCCAAATATCACTTTTCAGAACACAAGACAACAGAGTTATCTAAGTGTTCCAAGAAGGGAAGGGTGGAACTCTGTGTGATGAAGTCACACATCAGAAAGCAATCTCTCAGAAAGCTTCTCTCCACTTATTATCTGAGGATATTTCCTTTTTCACCATGGGCCCCTATTGGCTCCCATATCTCCCTATGCAGATTCACGAAAAGAATGTTAGCAAATTGCTTCCTGAGAACTAAGCTGTAACTCTGTGAGAGGAATTCACACATCACAAAGAAGTTTCTCAGAAAGCTTCTTTCACGTTTTGAACTGATGATATTTCCTTTCTGAGCGGAGGCCTCAATGCGATCCAAAGAAGTCCTTCTCAGGTTCCTCAAAAACTGTGATAATAATCTGTTGAAGGAAACATAAGTGTAACTCTGTGAGATGAATTCAAACATCACCAAGAAGTTTCTAGGAAAGCTTCTTTCTAGTTTTCAACTGATGATATTTCCTTTGTCACCGTACGCTTCCTTGCGTTCCAAAGTATCCCATTGCAGATTTCCAGAAAACCGTGTTAATACACTGAACACTGAAGAGAAAGGTGTAACTCTTTAAGTTGCATTCACACATCGAAATGCAGTTTCTCAGAAGGCTTCTTTCCAGTTTTTATCTGAGGATATTTCCTTTTTCACCGTAGCCCTCAATGAGCTCCCAAATATCACTTTGCAGAACACAAGATAACAGAGTTAGCAAACTGTTCCAAGAAGGGATGGGTGGAAATCTGTTTGATGAAGTCACACATCAGAAAGCAATCTCTTGGAAAGCCACTCTCTACTTGTTATCTTAGGATGTTTCCTTTTTCACCATGGGCCCCTATGGCCTCCCAAATCTCACTTTGCAGATTCCACGAAAAGAGTGTTAGGAAATTGCTTCCGTAGAACTAAGCTGTAAACCTGTGAAAGGAATTCACAGTTCACAAAGAAGTTTGTCAGTAAGCTTCTTTCACGTTTTGATCTGATGATATTTTCTTTATCAGCATAGGCCTCAATACGATCCAAAGAAGTCCTTCTCAGCTTCCTCAAAAACAGTGATAATGGACTGTTGCCTGAAGCTAAGTGTAACGCTGTGAGGTGAATTCAGAGATCACCAAGAAGTTTCTAAGTAGCTTCTTTCTAGTTTTAATCTGAGTACATTTCCTATGTCACTGTAAGCTTCATTGCGTTCAGAAGTATCAAATTGCAGATTTCCAGAAAACTGTGTTAGCACACTGAACATGGAAGAGAAACGAGTAACTTTGTGAGTTGCATTCACGCATCGAAAGTCAGTTTCCAGAAGGTTTCTTTCCAGATTTCATCTGAGGATATTTCCTTTTTCACCATAGCCCTAATTGAGCTCTCAAATATCACTTTCCAGAACACAAGATAACAGTGTTAGCAAACGTTCCAAGAAGGGAAGGGTGGAACTCTGTGTGATGAAGTCACACATCAGAAAGTAATCTCTCAGAAAGCTTCTCTCTAGTTATTATCTGAGGATATATCCATTTTCACCATGGGCAACTATGGGCTCCCAAATCTCACTTGGAGATTCCACGAAAAGAGTGTTAGCAAACTGCATCCTGAGAACTAAGCTGTAACTCTGTGAGAGGAATTCTCACATCACAAAGAAGTTTCTCAGAAAGCTTCTTTCACGTTTTGAACTGATGATATTTTATTTATCAGCGTAGGCCTCAATGTGATCCAAAGCATTCCTTCTCAGTTTCCTCAAAAACAGTGATAATGGATTGTTGCAAGAAACATAAGTGTAACTCTGTGAGGTGAAATCACACATCACCAGAACTTTCTAGGAAAACTTCTTTCTAGTTTTCAACTGAGGATATTTACTTGTCACCGTAAGCTTCATTGCGTTCAGAAGTCTCCCATTGCAGATTTCCAGAAATCTGTGTCAGCGCACTGAACACTGAAGATAAAGGTGAGACTCTGTCAGTTGCATTCACACATCACAATGCAGTTTCTCAGAAGGCTTCTTTCCAGTTTTCATCTGAGGATAATTTCTTTTCCACCATAGCCCTCAATGAGCTCCCAAATATCACTTTGCAGAACACAATGTAACAGTGTTAGCAACTGTTCCAAGAAGGGAAGGATTGAACTCTGTGTGATGAAGTCACACATAAGAAGCATCTCTCAGAAAGCTTCTTTCTAGTTATTGTCTGAGGATATTTCCTTTTTCACCATGGGCCCCTATGGGCTCCCAAATCTCACTTTGCAGATTCCACGAAAAGAGTGTTAGCACACTGCTTCCTGAGAAGTAAGCTGTAACGCTGTGAGAGGAATTCACAGATCACAAAGAAGTTTTCTCAGAAGCGTCTTTCACGTGTGAACTGATGATATTTCCTTTACCAGCATAGGCATCAATACGAGTCCAAAGAGGTCATTCTCATCTTCCTCAAAAACAGTGATAATGGACTGTTGCCTGAAGCATAAGTGTAATGCTGTGAGGTGAATTCACAGATCACAAAAGTTTCTAAGAAGCTTCTTTCTAGTTTTCATCTGAGTATATTTCCTTTGTCACCGCAAGCTTCATTGCGTTCAAAAGTACCCCATTGCAGATTTCCAGAAAACTGTGTTAGCACACTGAACATGGAAGAGAAACGTTTATCTCTGTGAGTTGCATTCACGCATCGAAAGGCAGTTTCCAAAAGACTTCTTTCCAGTTTTCATCTGAGGATATTTCCTTTTTCACCATAGCCCTAAATGAGCTCCCAAATATCACTTTCCAGAACACAAGATAACAGTGTTAGGAATCTGTTCCAGGAAGGGAAGGGTGGAACAGAGTGTAATGAAGTCACACATCAGAAAGCAATCTCTCAGAAAGCTTCTCTCTAGTTATTACCAGTGGATATATCCATTTTCACCATGTACCCTTATGGTTCCCAAATCTCACTTGCAGATTCCACGAAAAGAGTGTTAGCCAACTGCATCTCGAGAACAAAGCTGTAACTCTGTGAGAGGAATTCAGAGATCACAAAGAAGTTTCTCAGAAAGCTTCTTTCACGTTTTGAACTGATGATATTTTATTTATCAGTGTAGGCCTCAATGTAATCCAACGTATTCCTTCTCAGGTTCCTCAAAAACAGTGATAATGGATGGTTGCAGGAAACATAAGTGTAACTCTGTGAGATGAAGTCACACATCACCAAGAAGTTTCTAAGAAAGTTTCTTTCAAGTTTTCATCTAAGGTCCTTTGTCGCCGTAAGCTTCATTGCGTTCAGAAGTATCCCATTGCAGATTTCCAAAAAAGTGTGTCAGCACACTGAACACTGAAGAGAAAGGTGGAACTTTAAGTTGCATTCACACATCGAAATGCAGTTTCTCAGAAGGCTTCTTTCCAGTTTTATCTGAGGATATTTCCTTTTTCACCGTAGCCCTCAATGAGCTCCCAAATATCACTTTGCAGAACACAAGATAACAGAGTTAGCAAACTGTTCCAAGGAGGGAAGGGTGGAAATCTGTGTGATGAAGTCACACATCAGAAAGCAATCTCTTGGAAAGCCACTCTCTACTTGTTATCTTAGGATGTTTCCTTTTTCACCATGGGCCCCTATGGCCTCCCAAATCTCACTTTGCAGATTCCACGAAAAGAGTGTTAGGAAATTGCTTCCGTAGAACTAAGCTGTAAACCTGTGAAAGGAATTCACAGTTCACAAAGAAGTTTGTCAGTAAGCTTCTTTCACGTTTTGATCTGATGATATTTCCTTTATCAGCATAGGCCTCAATACGATCCAAAGAAGTCCTTCTCAGCTTCCTCAAAAACAGTGATAATGGACTGTTGCCTGAAGCTAAGTGTAACGCTGTGAGGTGAATTCACAGATCACCAAGAAGTTTCTAAGTAGCTTCTTTCTAGTTTTAATCTGAGTACATTTCCTATGTCACCGTAAGCTTCATTGCGTTCAGAAGTATCAAATTGCAGATTTCCAGAAAACGTGTTAGCACACAAAAGAAACAACGAAACGGAAGAGAACGAGTACTTTGGAGTTTGAGCTCAAAAGTCAGTTCCAGAATTTTTCCAGA
>NC_044559.1:127770432-127835567 GCF_007565055.1 Rhinopithecus roxellana | reverse complement strand
AAAACCTTTGTTAGGAGACTGAACACTGAAGAGAAAGGTAACTCTGTTGAATTGGCATTCACACATCACAATGCAGTTTCTCAGAAGGCTTCTTTCCCAGTTTTCATCTGAGGATATTTCCTTCCTTTTTCACCATAGCTCTCATGAGCTCCCTACTATCACTTTGCAGAAACACAGTAACAGAGTTAGCAATCTGTACCAAGAAGGGAAGGGTGGAACTCCGTGTTATGACGTCCACATCAAAAGCAATCTCTCAGAAACTTCTCTCTAGTTATTATCTGAGGATTTTCGTTTGTCCACCCTGGGCCCCATATGCTGGAAATCTGCAATGGGATACTTCTGAACGCAATGAAGCTTACGGTGACAATGGAAATATCCTCCGATGAAAACCAGAAAGAAGCTTTCCTAGAAAATTCTTGGAGATGTTTGAAATTCATCTCACAGAGTTACACTTATGTATCCTGCAACAATCCATTATCACTGTTTTCGAGGTAGCTGATAAGGAATACTTTGGATCGCATTGAGGCCTACGATGATAAATAAAATATCATCAGTTCAAAACGTGAAAGAAGCTTTCTGAGAAACTTCTTTGGTATTGCGAATACCTCTCACAGAGTTACAGCTTAGTTCTCAGGAAGCAGTTTGCTAAAACTCTTTTCGTGGAATCTGCAAAGTGAGATTGGGGGCCCATAGGGGCCCATGTTGAAAAAAGGAAATATCCTCAGATAATAACTAGAGAGAAGCTTTCTGAGAGATTGCTTTCTGATGTGTGACTTCATCACACAGAGTTCCACCCTTCCCCTCTTGGAACAGTTTGCTAAGTCTGTTATCTAGTGTTCTGCAAAGTGATATTTGGGAACTCATTGAAGGCTATTTGAAAAAGTAATTAACCTTAGATGAAAACTGGAAAGAAGCCATCTGAGATACTGTATTTTGATGTGTGATTGCGACTCACAGAGTTACACGTTTCTCTTCAGTGTTCACTTTGCTAACACAGTTTTCAGGAAATCTTCAATGGGATACTTCTAAACACAGTGAAGCTTAGGGTGACAAAGGAAATATCCTCATTCGAAAATTAGAAAGAAGCTTTCCTAGAAACTTCTTGGTGGTGTGTGAATTCATCTGACAGAGTTACACATTTGTTTCCTACAATAGTCCATTATCACTGTTTTTGAGGAACCTGAGAAGGACTTCTTTGGATCGCATTGAGGCCTACGCTGATAAAGGAAATATCATCAGTTCAAAACGTGAAAGAAGGTTTCGGAGAAACTTCTTTGTGATCTGTGAATTCCTCTCACAGAGTTACAGCTTAGTTCTCAGGAAGCAGTTTGTTAACACTCTTTTCGTGGAATCTGCAAAGTGAGATTTGGGAGCCCGTTGGGTCCCATGGTGAATAAGGAAATATCCAGAGATAATAACTAGAGAAAAGTTTTAAGAGAGATTGCTTTCTGATGTGTGACGTCATCACACAGAGTTCCACCGTTCCCTTCTTGGAACAGTTTGCTAACTCTGTTATCTTGTGTTCCGCAAGGTGATATTTGGGAGTTCATTGAGGGCTATGGTGAAAAAGGAAATATCCTCAGATGAAAACTGGAAAGAAGCCTTCTGAGAAACTGCATTGCAATGTGTGAATGCAACTCACAGAGTTACACCTTTCTCTTCAGTGTTCAGTGTGCTAACCCAGTTTTCTGGAAATCTGCAATGGGATACTTCTGAACGCCTTGAAGCTTTCGGTGACAAAGGAAACATTCTCAGATGAAAACTAGAAAGAAGCTTTCTTAGAAACTTCTTGGTGATGTGTGAATTCATCTCAAACAGTTACACCTATGTTTCCAGCAACAGTCCATTATCACTGTTTTTGAGGTACCTGAGAAGGACTTCTTTGGATCGCATTGAGGCCTACGCTGATAATGGAAATATCATCAATTCAAAACGTGAAAGAAGCTTTCTGAGATACTTCTTTGTGATCTGTGAATTCCACTCACCGAGTTACAGCTTAGTTCTCAGGAAGCAGTTTGCTATCACTCTTTTCGTGGAATCTCCTACGTGAGATTTGGGAGCCCATAGGGGCCTATGGTGAAAAAGGTAATATCCTCAGATAATAACTAGAGAGAAGCTTTCTGAGGGATTGCTTTCTGATGTGTGACTTCATCACACAGAGTTCCACCCTTCTCTTCTTGGAACAGTTTGCGAACTCTGTTATCTTGTGTTCTGCAAAGTGATATTTGGGAGCTCATTGAGGGGTGAAAAAGGAAATATTTTCAGATGAAAACTGGCAAGAAGCCTTCTGAGAAACTGCAATTCGATGTGTCAATGCAACTTACAGAGTTACACCTTTCTCTTCAGTGTTCAGTTTACTAACACAGTTTTCCGGAAATCTGCAATGGGATACTTCTGAACGCAATGAAGCTTATGGTGACAAAGGAAATATCCTCAGATGACAACTAGAAAGAAGCTTTCTTAGAAACTTCTTGGTGATGTGTAAATTCATGTCACAGAGTTACACTTACGTTTCCTGCAACAGTCCTTTATCACTGTTTTTGAGGAACCTGAGAAGGATTTCTTTGGATCGCTTTGAGCCCTATGCTGATAAAGGAAAAATCATCAGTTCAAAACGTGAAAGAAGGTTTTTGAGAAACTTCTTTGTGATCTGTGAATTCCTCTCACAGAGTTACAGCTTAGATCTCAGGAAGTAGTTTGCTAACACTCTTTTCGTGGAATCAGCAAAGTGAGATTTGGGAGCCCATTGGGGCCCTTGATGAAAAAGGTTATATCCTCAGGTAATAAGTACAGAGAAGCTTTCTGAGATTTTGCTTTCTGATGTGTGACTTCATCACAGAGAGTTCCACGTTTCCCTTCTTGGAACAGTTTGCTAACTCTCTTGTGTTCTGCAAAGTGATGTTTGGGAGCTCATTGAGGGCTATGGTGAAAAAGGAAATATCCTCAGATGAAAACTGGAAAGAACCCTTCTGAGAAACTGCATTGCGATGTGTGAATGCAACTCACAGAGTTACACCTTTCTCTTCAGTGTTCAGTGAGCTAACATAGTTTTCTGGAAATCTGCCATGGGATACCTCTGAATGCAATGAAGCTTACGGTGACAAAGGAAATATCCTCAGATGAAAACTAGGAAGAAGCTTTCTTAGAACCTTCTTGGTGATGTGTGAATTCATCTCACAGAATTACACTTATGTTTCATGCAACAGTCCATTATCACTCTTATTGAGAAATCTGAGAAGGACTTCTTTGGATCGCAATGAGGCCTACACTGATAAAGGAAATATCATCAGTTCAAAATGTGAAAGAAGCTTTCTTAGAAACTTCATGGTGATCTGTGAATTCCTCTCACAGAGTTAGAGCTTCGTTCTCAGGAAGAAGTGTGGTAACCCTCTTTTCGTGGAATCTGCAAAGTGAGATTTGGGAGCCCATTGTGGCCGATGGTTAAAAATTAAATATCCTCAGATAATGACTAGAGAGAAGCTTTCTGAGAGATTGCTTTCTGATGTGTGACTTCATCACACAGAGTTCCACCCTTCCCTTCTTGGAACAGTTTGCTAACTCTGTTATCTTGTGTTCTGCAAAGGGATATTTGGGAGCTCATTGAGGGCTATTGTGAAAAAGGAAATATCCTCAGATGAAAACTGGAAAGAAGCCTTCTGAGAAACTGCATTGCGATGTGTGAATGCAAGTCACAGAGTTACACCTTTCCCTTCAGTGTTCAGTGTGCTAACACAATTTTCTGGAAATCTGCAATGGGATACTTCTGAACGCAATGAAGCTTACGGTGACAAAGGAAATATCCTTAGATGAAAACTAGAAAGAAGCTTTCTTAGAAACTTCTTGGTGATGTGTGAATTCATCTCACACAGTTACACTTACGTTTCCGGCAACAGTCCAGTATCACTGTTTTTGAGGAACCTGAGAAGGACTTCTTTGGATAGATTTGAGGCCTACGCTGATAAAGGAAAAATCATCAGCTCAAAACGTGAAAGAAGGTTTCTGCGAAACTTCTTTGTTATCTGTGAATTCCTCTCACAGAGTTACAGCTTAGTTCTCAGGAAGCAGTTTGCTAACACTCTTTTCGTGGAATCTCCAAAGTGAGATTTGGGAGCCCGAAGGGGCCCATGGTGAAAAAGGAAATATCCTCAGATTATAACTAGAGTAGAAGCTTTCTTAGAGATTGCTTTCTGATGTGTGACTTCATCACGCAGAGTTCCACCCTTCCCTTTTTGGAACAGTTTGCTAACTCTGTTATCTTGTGTACTGCAAAGTGATATTTGGAGCTCATTGATGGCTATGGTGAAAAAGGACATATCCTCAGATGAAAACTGGAAAAAAGCCTTCTGAGAAACTGCATTGCGATGTGTGAATGCAACTCACGGAGTTACACCTTTGCATTCAGTGTTCAGTGTGCTAACACAGTTTTCTGGAAATCTGTAATGGGATAATTCCGAACACAATGAAGCTAATGTTGACAAAGGAAATATTCTCAGCTGAAAAGTAGAAAGAAGCTTTCCTATTTACCTCTTGGTGATGTGTGAATTCATCTCACAGAGTTACACTTATGGTTCCTGCAACAGTCCATTATCACTCTTTTTTAGGAAACTGAGAAAGACTTCTTTGGATCGCATTGAGGCTTGCGATGATAATGGAACTATCATCAGTTCAAAACGTGAAAGAAGCTTTCTGAGAAACTTCTTTGTGATCTTTGAATTCCTATCACAGAGTTACAGCTTAGTTCTCAGGAAGCAGTTTGCTAACACTCTTTTCGTGGAATCTGCAAAGTGAGATTTGGAGCCCTTAGGGGCCCATGGTGAAATAGGAAATATCCTCAGAAAATAACTAGAGAGAAGCTTACTGAGAGATTGATTTCTGATGCATGACTTCATCACATATAGTCCCAACCTTCCCTTCTTCGAACAGATTGCTAACTCTGTTGTGTTGTGTTCTGCAAAGTGATATTTGGTAGCTCATTGAGAGCTATGTTGAAAAAGGAAATATCCTCCGATCAAAACTGGAAAGAAGCCGTCTGATTAAGTGCATTGCGATGTGTGAGTGCAACTCACAGAGTTACAAGTTTCTCTTCACTGTTCAGCTGGCTGACACAGTTTTACGGAAATCTGCAATGGGATTCTTCTGAACGCAATGAAGCTTACGGTGACAAAGGAAATATCCTCAGATGAAAACTAGAAAGAAGCTTTCTTAGAAACTTCTTGGTGATGAGAGAATTCATCTCACAGAGTTATACTTATGCTTCCTGCAAGAGTCCATTATCACTGTTTTTGAAGAAACTGAGAAGGAATACTTTGGATCGCATTGAGGCCTACGCTGATACAGGAAATATCATCATTTCAAAACGTGAAAGAAGCTTTCTGAGAAACTTCTTTGTGATCTTTGAATTCCTATCACAGAGTTACAGCTTAGGTCTCAGGAAGCAGTTTGCTAACACTCTTTTCGTGGAAACTACAAAGTGAGATTTGGGAGCCCTTAGGGGCCCAAGGTGAAATAGGAAATATCCTCAGACAATAACTAGAGAGAAGCTTACTGAGAGATTGCTTTCTGATGTGTGACTTCATCACACAGAGTTCCACCCTTCCCTTCTTGGAACAGCTTGCTAACTCTGTTGTGTTGGGTTGGGCAAAGTGATATTTGGGAGCTCATTGAGGGCTATGTTGAAGAAGGAAATATCCTCACATGAAAACTGGAAAGAAGCCTTCTGAGAAACTGCATTGCGATGGGATAATGCAACTCACAGAGTTACACGATTCACTTCAGTGTTCAGTTTGCTAACACAGTTTTCTGGAAATCTGCATTGGGATACTTCTTAAACCAATGACGCTTACGGTGACAAAGGAAATATCCTCAGATGAAAACTAGAAAGAAGCTTTCTTTGAAACTTATTGGTGATCTCTGAAATCGTCTGTCTCACAGAGTTGCACTTAGGTTTCAGGCAACAGTCCGTTATCAGTGTTTTTGAGGGACCTGAGAAGGACTTCTTTGGATCGCATTGCTCCCTTCGCTGATAAAGGAAATATCATCTGTTCAAAACGTGAAAGAAGCTTTTTGAGAAACTTCTTTGTGATCTGTGAATTACTATCACGGAGTTACAGCTTAGTTCTCAGGAAGCGGTTTGCTAACACTCTTTTCGTGGAATCTGTAAAGTGAGATTACGGGGCCCATAGTGGCCCATGGTGAAAAAGGAAATATCCTCAGATAATTACTACAGAGAAGGTTACAAAGAGATTGCTTTCTGATGTGTGACTTCATAACACACCGTTCCACCTTTCCCTTCTTGGACCAGTTTGCTCATTCTGTTTTGTTGGGTTCTGCAAAGTGATATTTCGGAGCTCATTGAGGGTTATGTCGAAAAAGGAAATATCCTCAGATCAAAACTGGAAAGAAGCCTTCTGAGAAACTGCATTGCGATGTGTGAATGCAACTCAAAGAGTTACACGTTTCTCTTCAGTGTTCAGTGTGCTTACATTGTTTTTTGGAAATCTGCAATGGAATATTTCTGAACGCAATGAAGCTTACGGTGACAAAAGAAATATCCTAGATGAAAACTAGAAAGAAGCTCTCCTAGAAACTTCTCGGTGATGAGTGAATTCATCTCACAGAGTTACACTTATTTTTCCTGGAACAATCCATTATCACTGTTTTTGAGGTACCTGAGAAGGAATACTTTGGATCGTATCGAGGCCTACGCTGAGAAATAAAATATCATCAGTTGAAAACGTGAAAGAAGCTTTCTGAGAAACTTCTTTGTGATCTGTGAATTCCACTCACAGAGTTACAGCTTAGTTCTCCGGAAGCAGTTTGCTAACACTCTTTTCCTGGAATGTGCAAAGTGAGATTTGGGAGCCCATAGGGGCGCATGGTGAAAAAGGAAATATCCTCAGACAATAACTACCGAGAAGTTTACTGAGAGATTGCTTTTTGATGTGTGACTTCATCACACAGAGTTCCAACCTTCCCTTCTTGGAACAGTTTACTCACTCTGTTGTGTTGGGTTCAGCAAAGTGATATTTGGGAGCTCATTGAGGGCTATGGTGGAAAAGGAAATATCCTCAGATGAAAACTGGAAAGGAGCCTTCTGAGAAACTGCATTGTGATGTGCGAATGCAACTCACAGAGTTTCACCTTTCTCTTCAGTGTTCAGTGTGCTAACACAGTTTTCTGGAGATATACAATGGGATACTTCCGAACGCAGTGACGCTTATGGTGACAAAGGAAATATTCTCACATGAAAACTAGAAAGAAGCTTTCTTAGAAACTTCTTGGTGATATGTGAATTCATCTCACAGAGTTACCCTTATGTTTCCTGCAACAGTCCATTATCACTGTTTTTGAGGAACCTGAGAAGGACTTCTTTGGATCGCATTGAGGCCTACGACGATAAAGGAAATATCATCAGTTCAAAACGTGAAAGAAGCTTTCTGAGAAACTTCTTTGTGATCTGTGAATTCCTCTCACGGGGTTACAGCTTAGTTCTCAGGAAGCAGTTTGCTATCACTCTTTTCGTGGAATCTGCAAAGTGGGATTTGGGAGGCCATAGGGGCCCATGGTGAAAAAGGAAATATCCTCAGAGGAAAACTGGAAAGAAGCCTTCTGAGAAACTGCGTTTCGATGTGTGTATGCAACTCACAGAGTTACACCTTTCTCTTCAGTGTTCAGTGTGCTGACACAGTTTTCTGGAAATCTGCAGTGGGATACTTCTGAACGCAATGAATCTTACGGTGACGAAGGAAATATCCTCAGTTGAAAATTAGAAAGAAGCTTTCCTAGAAACTTCTTGGTGATGTGTGATTTCCTCTCACAGAGTTACACTTATGTTTTCTGCAACAGTCCATTATCACTGTTTTTGAGGAACCTGAGGACTTCTTCGGATAGCATTGAGGCCTACGCTGATAAAGGAAATATCATCAGTTCAAAACATGAAAAAAGCTTTCTGAGAAACTTCTTTGTGATCCGCGAATTCCTCTCACAGACTTGCAGCTTAGTTCTCAGGAAGCAGATTGCTAACACTCTTTTCATGTAATCTGCAAAGTGAGATTTGGGAGCCCATAGGGGCCTATGCTGAAAAAGGAAATATCCTCAGATAATAAGTAGAGAGAAACTTTCTGAGAGATTGCTTTCTGATGGGTGACTTCATCACACAGAGTTCCACCATTCCCTTCTTGGTACAGTTTGCTAACTTTGTTATCTAGTGTTCTGCAAAGTGATATTTGTGAGCTCATTGAGGGCTATGGTGAAAAAGGAAATATCCTCAGATGAAAACTGGAAAGAAGCCTTCTGAGAAACTGCATTTCGATGTGTGAATGCAACTCACAGAGTTACACCTTTCTCTTCAGTGTTCAGGGTGGTAACACAGTTTTCTGGAAATCTGCAATGGGATATATCTGAAGGCAATGAAGCTTACGATGACAAAGGAAATATCCTGAGATGAAAACTAGAAAGAAGTTTTCCTAGAAACTTCTTGGTGATGTGTGAATTCATCTCACAGTGTTACTCTTATGTTTCCTGCAACAGTCCATTATCACTGTTTTTGAGGAACCTGAGAAGGACTTCTTTGGATCGCATTGAGGCCTACGCCGATAAAGGAAATATCATCAGTACAAAACGTGAAAGAAGCTTTCTGAGAAACTTCTTTGTGATCTGTGAATTCCTCTCACGGAGTTACAGCTTAGTTCTCAGGAAGCAGTTTGCTATCACTCTTTTCGTGGAATCTGCAAAGTGGGATTTGGGAGGCCATAGGGGCTCATGGTGAAAAAGGAAATACCCTCAGATAATAAGTACAGAGAAGCTTTCTGAGAGGTTGCTTTCTGATGTGTGACTTCATCAGACAGAGTTCCACCCTTCCCTTATTGGAACAGTTTGCTCACTCTGTTCTGTTGGGTTCTGCACAGTGTTATTAGGGAGCTCTTTGAGGGCGTTGGTGAAAAAGGAAATATCCTCAGACGAAAACTTTTAAGAAGCCTTTGAGAAACAGCATTGCGATGTGTGAATGCAACTCGTCGAGTGGCACCTTTCTCTTCAGTGTTCATTGTGCTAACACAGTTTTCTGGAAATCTGCAATGGGATACTTCTGAACGCAATGAAGCTTACAGTGACAAAGGAAATATCCTCAGATGAAAACTTAAAAGAACCTTTCCTAGAAACTTCTTGCTGATGTGTGAATAAATCTCAGGATGTTGCACATATGTTTCGTGCAACAGTCCATTATCACTGTTTTTGAGGAATCTGAGAAGGACTTCCTTGGATCGCATTGAGGCCTACGCTGATAAAGGAAATATCATCAGTTCAAAACGTGAAAGAATCTTTCTGAGAAACTTCTTTGTGATCTGTGAATTCCTAACACAGAGTAATAGGTTGGTTCTCAGAAAGCAGGTTGCTAACACTCTTCCTGGAATCTGAAAATTGAGATTTGGGAGCCCATAGGGGCCCATGGTGAAAAACGAAATATCCTCAGATAATAACTAGAGAGAAGCTTTCTGAGAGATTGTTTTCTGATGTGTGACTTCATCACACGGAGTTCCACACTTCCATTTTTGGAACAGTTTGCTAACTCTGTTAACTTGTGTTCTGGAAAGTGATATTTGGGAGCTCATTGAGGGCTATGGTGAAAAAGGAAATAGACTCAGATGAAAACTGGAAAGAAGCCTTCTGAGAAACTGCATTGCGATGTGTGAATGCAACTCACAGAGTTACACGTTTCTCCTCAGTGATCAGTTAGTTAACACAGTTTTCTGGAAATCTGCAATTAGATACTTCATAGCGCAATGAACCTTACGGTGACAAAGGAAATATCCACAGATGAAATCTAGAAAGAAGCTTTCTTAGAAACTTCTTGGTGATGTGTGAATTCATCTCACAGAGTTACACTTATGTATCGTGGAGCAGTCCATTAACACTGTCTTTGAGGAATCTGAGAACGGCTTCTTTGGATCGCATTGAGGCCTTCGCTGATAAAGGAAATTTCATCCGTTCAAAACGTGAAAGAAGCTTTATGAGAAACTTCTTTCTGATCTGTGAGTTCATCTCACAGACTTATAACTTAGACTTCAGGAAGCAGTTTGCTAACACTATTTTCGTGGAATCTGTAAAGTGATATTTGGGAACCCATAGGGGCCCATGGTGAAAAAGGAAATATCCTCACATAATAACTAGAGAGAAGATTTCTGAGAGATTCCTTTCTGATCTGTGGCTTCATCACACAGAGTTCCACCCTTCCCTTCTTAGAACCATTTGCTACCACTGTTGTCATGGATTCTGCAAAGGTATATTTGGGAGCTCATTGAGGGCTATGGTGAGAAAGGAAATATCCTCACATAATAACTAAAGAGAATCTTTCTGAGAAACTGCATTGCCATGTGTGAATGCAACTCACAGAGTTACACGTTTCTGTTCAGTGATCAGTTTGTTAACACAGTTTTCTGGAAATCTGCAATTAGATACTTCATAGCGCAATGAACCTTACGGTGACAAAGGAAATATCCACAGATGAAAACTAGAAAGAAGTTTTCTTAGAAACTTCTTGGTGATGTGTGAATTCATCTCACCGAGTTATATTTATGTTTCCTGGAGCAGTCCATTAACACTGTCTTTGAGGAACCTGAGAACGGCTTCTTTGGATCGCATTGAGCCCTACGCTGATAAAGGAAATTTCATCAGTTCAAAACGTGAAAGAAGTTTCTGAGAAACTTCTTTCTGATCTGTGAGTTCATCTCACAGACCTATAAATTAGACTAAAAGAAGCAGTTTGCTAACACTCTTTTCGTGGAATCTGTAAAGTGATATTTGGGAGCCCATAGTGGTCCATGGTGAAAAAGTAAATATCCACACCTAATAATTAGAGAGAAGCTTTCTGAGAGATTCCTTTCTGATGTGTGGCTTCATCACACAGAGTTCCACCCTTCCCTTCTTGGAACAGTTTGCTAACACTGTTGTCGTGGATTCTGCAAAGGTATATTTGGGAGCTCATTGAGGGCTATGGTGAAAAAGGAAATATCCTCATATAATACCTAGAGAGAAGCTTTCCGAGAGACTGCATTGCCATGTGTGAATGCAACTCACAGAGTTACACGTTTCTCCTCAGTGATCAGTTTGTTAACACAGTTTTCTAGAAATCTGCAATTAGATACTTCATAGTGCAATGAACCTTACGGTGACAAAGG
Organism: Rhinopithecus roxellana; assembly: GCF_007565055.1. Lineage (NCBI taxonomy): Eukaryota > Metazoa > Chordata > Mammalia > Primates > Cercopithecidae > Rhinopithecus > Rhinopithecus roxellana. The sequence continues at coordinate 127,824,393 of NC_044559.1, read as the reverse complement.
AAATATCCACAGATGAAAACTCGAAAGAAGCTTTCTTAGAAACTTCTTGGTAATGTGTGAATTCATCTCACAGAGTTACAGTTATGTTTCGTGGAGCAGTCCATTAACACTGTCTTTGAGGAATCTGAGAACGGCTTCTTTGGATCGCATTGAGGCCTTCGCTGATAAAGGAAATTTCATCCGTTCAAAACGTGAAAGAAGCTTTCTGAGAAACATCTTTCTGATCTGTGAGTTCATCTCACCGACTTATAACTTAGACTTCAGGAAGCAGTTTTCTAACACTCTTTCCTGGAATCTGTAAAGTGATAATTGGTGCCCATAGGGGCCCATGGTGAAAAAGGAAATATCCTCACCTAATAACTAGAGAGAAGCTTTCTGAGAGATTCCTTTCCGATGTGTGGCTTCATCACACAGATTTCCCCCCTTCCCTTCTTGGAACAGTTTGCTAACACTGTTGTCGTGGATTCTGTACAGGTATATTTGGGAGCTCATTGAGGGCTATGGTGAAAAAGGAAATATCCTCACATAATAACTAAAGAGAAGCTTTCTGAGAAACTGCATTGCCATGTGTGAATGCAACTCACAGAGTTACACGTTTCTCTTCAGTGATCCGTTTTTTAACACAGTTTTCTGGAAATCTGCAATTAGATACTTCATAGCGCAATGATCCGTACGGTGACAGAGGAAATATCCACAGATGAAAACTACAAGGAAGCTTTCGTAGAAACTTCTTGGTGATGTGTGAATTCATCTCACAAAGTTACACTTATGTTTCGTGGAGCAGTCCATTAACACTGTCTTTGAGGAATCTGAGAACGGCTTCTTGGATCGCATTGAGGCCTATGCTGATAAAGGAAATTTCATCCGTTCAAAACGTGAAAGAAGCTGTATGAATATCTTCTTTTGAGAAACGTCTGTTCATATCCTTTCCCCACTTTTTGATGGGGTTGTTTGTTTTTTTCTCGTATATTTGTTTGAGTTCTTTGTAGATTCTGGATATTAGCCCTTTGTCAGATGCGTAGGTTGCAAAAATTTTCTCCCATTCTGTAGGTTGCCTGTTCACTCTGATGGTAGTTTCTTTTGCTGTGCAAAAGCTCTTTAGTTTAATTAGATCCCATTTGTCAATTTTTGCTTTTGCTGCCGTTGCTTTTGGTGTTTTAGACATGAAGTCCTTGCCCATGCCTATGTCCTGAATGGTACTACCTAGATTTTCTTCTAGGGTTTTTATGGTATTAGGTCTAACATTTAAGTCTCTAATCCATCTTGAATTAATCTTCGTATAAGGGGTAAGGAAAGGATCCAGTTTCAGTGTTGGAGAGGATGTGGAGAAATAGGAACGCTTTTACACTGTTGGTGGGATTGTAAACTAGTTCAACCATTATGGAAAACAGTATGGCAATTCCTCAAGGATCTAGAACTAGATGTACCATATGACCCAGCCATCCCACTACTGGGTATATACCCAAAGGATTATAAATTATTCTACTACAAAGACACATGTACACGTATGTTTATTGCGGCACTGTTCACAATAGCAAAGACTTGGAATCAACCCAAATGTCCATCTGTGACAGACTGGATTAAGAAAATGTGGCACATATACACCATGGAATACTATGCAGCCATAAAAACGGATGAGTTTGCGTCCTTTGTAGGGACATGGATGCAGCTGGAAACCATCATTCTTAGCAAACTATCACAAGAACAGAAAACCAAACACCGCATGTTCTCACTCATAGGTGGGAACTGAACAATGAGATCACTTGGACTCGGGAAGGGGAACATCACGCACTGGGGCCTATCATGGAGAGGGGGGAGGGGGGAGGAGGGAGGGATTGCATTGGGGAGTTATACATGATATAAATGATGAATTGATGGGTGCTGACGAGTTGATGGGTGCAGCACACCAACATGGCATAAGTATACATATGTAACAAACCTGCACGTTATGCACATGTACCCTAGAACTTAAAGTATAATAAAAAAAAAAAAAAAACGTGAAAGAAGCTTTTTGAGAAACGTCTTATTGATCTGTGAGTTCATCTCACAGACTTATAAATTAGACTTCAGGAAGCAGTTTGCTAACACTCTTTTCGTGGAATCTGTAAAGTGATATTTGGGAGCCCTTAGGGGCCCATGGTGAAAAAGGAAATATCCTCACCTAATAACTAGAGAGAAGCTTTCTGAGAGATTCCTTTCTGATGTGTGGCTTCATCACACAGAGTTCCACCCTTCCCTTCTTGGAACAGTTTGCTAACACTGCTGTAGTGGATTCTGCAAAGGTATATTTGGGAGCTCATTGAGGTCTATGGTGAAAAAGGAAATATCCTCACATAATAACTAAAGAGAAGCTTTCCGAGAAACTGCATTGCCATGTGTGAATGCAACTCACAGAGTTACACGTTTCTCCTCAATGATCAGTTTGTTAACAATGTTTTCTGGAAAGCTGCAATTAGATATTTCATAGCGCAATGAACCTTACAGTGACAAAGGAAATATCCACAGATGAAAACTAGAAAGAAGCTTTCTTAGAAACTTCTTGGTAATGTGTGAATTCATCTCACAGAGCTACACGTATGTTTCGTGGAGCAGTCCATTAACACTGTCTTTGAGAAATCTGAGAACGGCTTCTTTAGATCGCATTGAGGCCTTCGCTGATAAAGGAAATTTCATCAGTTCAAAACGTGTAAGAAGCGTTCTGAGAAACGTCTTTCTGATCTGTGAGTTCATCTCACAGACTTATAACTTAGACTTCAGGAAGCAGTTTGCTAAAACTCTTTTCATGGAATCTGTAAAGTGATATTTGGGATTCCATAGGGGCCCATGGTAAAAAGGAAATATCCTCATCTAATAACTAGAGAGAAGCTTTCTGAGAGATTCCTTTCTGATGTGTGGCTTCATCACACAGAGTTCCACCCTTCCCTTCTTGGAACAGTTTGCTAACACTGCTGTCGTGGATTCTGCAAAGGTATATTTGGGAGCTCATTGAGGTCTATGGTGAAAAAGGAAATATCCTCACATAATAACTAAGGAGAAGCTTTCCGAGAAACTGCATTGCCATGTGTGAATGCAACTCACAGAGTTACACGTTTCCCCTCAGTGGTCAGTTTGTTAACAATGTTTTCTGGAAATCTGCAATTAGATACTTCATAACGCAATGAACCTTACGGTGACAAAGGAAATATCCACAGATGAAAACTAGAAAGAAGCGTTCTTAGAAACTTCTTGGTGATGTGTGAATTCATCTCACAGAGCTACACTTATCTTTCGTGGAGCAGTCCATTAACACTGTATTTGAGAAATCTGAGAATGGCTTCTTTGGATCGCATTGAGGCCTTCGCTGATAAAGGAAATTTCATCCGTTCAAAACGTAAAAGAAGCGTTCTGAGAAAGTCTTTCTGATCTGTGAGTTCATCTCACAGACTTATAACTTAGACTTCAGGAAGCAGTTTGCTAAAACTCTTTTCATGGAATCTGTAAAGTGATATTTGGGAGCCCATAGGGGCCCATGGTGAAAAAGAAAATATCCTCAACTAATAAATAGAGAGAAGCTTTCTGAGAGATTCCTTTCTGATGTGTGGCTTCATCACACAGAGTTCCCCCCTTCCCTTGTTAGAACAGTTTGCTAACACTGCTGTCGTGAATTCTGCAAAGGTATATTTGGGAGCTCATTGAGGGCTATGGTGAAAAAGGAAATATCCTCACATAATAACTAAAGAGAAGCTTTCCGAGAGACTGCATTGCCATGTGTGAATGCAACTCACAGAGGTACACGTTTCTCTTCAGTAATCAGTTTGTTAACACAGTTTTCTGGATATCTGCAATTAGATACTTCATAGCGCAATGAACCTTACGGTGACAAAGGAAATATCCACAGATGAAAACTAGAAATAAGTTTTCTTAGAATCTTCTTGGTGATGTGTGAATTCATCTCACCGAGTTACACTTATGTTTCGTGGAGCAGTCCATTAACACTGTCTTTGAGGAACTTGAGAAGGGCTTCTTTGGATCGCATTGGGGTCTACGCTGATAAAGGAAATTTCATCCGTTCAAGACGTGAAAGAAGCTTTCTGAGAAACTTTTTCTGATTTGTGAGTTCATCTCACAGGCTTATAACTTAGACTTCAGGAAGCAGTTTGCAAACACTCTTTTCGTGGAATGTGGAAAGTGATATTTGGGAGCCCATAGGGGCCCATGGTGAAAAAGGAAATATCCTCACCTAATAACTCGAGAGAAGCTTTCTGAGAGATTGCTTTCTGATGTGTGACTTCACCACACAGAGTTCCACACTTCCCTTCTTGGAACAGTTTGCTAACACTGCTGTCGTGGATTCTGCAAAGTTATATTTGGGAGCTCATTGAGGGCTATGGTGAAAAAGGAAATATCCTCATATAATAACTAAAGAGAAGCTTTCCGAGAGACTGCATTGCCATGTGTGAATGCAACTCACAGAGATACACGTTTCTCCTCAGTGATCAGTTTGTTAACACAGTTTTCTGGAAATCTGCAATTAGATACTTCATAGCGCAATGAACCTTACGGTGACAAAGGAAGTATCCACAGATGAAAACTAGAAAGAAGCTTTCTTAGAAACTTCTTGGTGATGTGTGAATTCATCTCACAGAGTTACACTTTTATGTTTTGTGGAGCAGTCCATTAACACTGTCTTTGAGGAGTCTGAGAACGGCTTCTTTGGATCCCCTTGAGGCCTATGCTGATAAAGGAAATTTCATCCGTTCAAACCGTGATGGAAGCTTTGTGATAAACGTCTTTCTGATCTGTGAGTTCATTTCAAAGGCTTATAACTTAGACTTCAGGAAGCAGTTTGCTAACACTCTTTTCGTGGAATGTGTAAAGTGATATTTGGGAGCCCATAGGGACCCATGATGAAAAAGGAAATATCCTCACATAATAACTAGAGAGAAGATTTCTGAGAGATTCCTTTCTGATCTGTGGCTTCATCACACAGAGTTCCACCCTTCCCTTCTTAGAACCGGTGCTACCACTGTTGTCATGGATACTGCAAAGGTATATTTGGGAGCTCATTGAGGGCTATGGTGAAAAAGGAAATATCCTCACATAATAACTAAAGAGAAGCTTTCTGAGAAACTTCATTGCCATGTGTGAATGCAACTCACAGAGTTACACGTTTCTCTTCAGTAATCAGTTTGTTAACACAGTTTTCTGGATATCTGCAATTAGATACTACATAGCGCAATGAACCTTACGGTGAAAAAGGAAATATCCACAGATGAAAACTAGAAATAAGTTTTCTTAGAATCTTCTTGGTGAAGTGTGAATTCATCTCACCGAGTTACACTTCTGTTTCGTGGAGCAGTCCATTAACACTGTCTTTGAGGAATCTGAGAACGGCTTCTATGGATCGCATTGAGCCCTACGCTGATAAAGGAAATTTCATCCGTTCAAAACGTGAAAGAAGCTTTCTGAGAAACGTCTTACTGATCTGTGAGTTCATCTCACAGACCTATAACTTAGAATTCCGAAATCAGTTTGCTAACACTCTTTTCGTGGAATCTGTAAAGTGATATTTGGGAGCCCCTAGGGGCCCATGATGAAAAAGGAACTATCCTCACATAATAACTAGAGAGAAGATTTCTGAGAGATTCCTTTCTGATCTGTGGCTTCATCACACAGAGTTCCACCCTTCCCTTCTTAGAACCGGTGCTACCACTGTTGTCATGGATACTGCAAAGGTATATTTGGGAGCTCATTGAGGGCTATGGTGAAAAAGGAAATATCCTCATATAATAACTAAAGAGAAGCTTTCTGAGAAACTGCATTGCCATGTGTGAATGCAACTCACAGAGTTACACGTTTCTCTTCAGTAATCAGTTTGTTAACACAGTTTTCTGGATATCTGCAATTAGATACTTCATAGCGCAATGAACCTTACGGTGACAAAGGAAATATCCACAGATGAAAACTAGAAATAATTTTTCTTAGAATCTTCTTGGTGATGTGTGAATTCATCTCACCGAGTTACACTTATGTTTCGTGGAGCAGTCCATTAACACTGTCTTTGAGGAACTTGAGAAGGGCTTCTTTGGATCGCATTGGGGTCTACGCTGATAAAGGAAATTTCATCCGTTCAAGACGTGAAAGAAGCTTTCTGAGAAACGTTTTCTGATTTGTGAGTTCATCTCACAGACTTATAACTTAGACTTCAGGAAGCAGTTTGCAAACACTCTTTTCGTGGAATATGGAAAGTGATATTTGGGAGCCCATAGGGGCCCATGGTGAAAAAGGAAATATCCTCACCTAATAACTCGAGAGAAACTTTCTGAGAGATTGCTTTCTGATGTGTGACTTCACCACACAGAGTTCCACACTTCCCTTCTTGGAACAGTTTGCTAACACTGCTGTCGTGGATTCTGCAAAGTTATATTTGGGAGCTCATTGAGGGCTATGGTGAAAAAGGAAATACCCTCATATAATAACTAAAGAGAAGCTTTCCGAGAGACTGCATTACCATGTGTCAATGCAACTCACAGAGATACACGTTTCTCCTCAGTGATCAGTTTGTTAACACAGTTTTCTGGAAATCTGCAATTAGATACTTCATAGCGCAATGAACCTTACGGTGACAAAGGAAGTATCCACAGATGAAAACTAGAAAGAAGCTTTCTTAGAAACTTCTTGGTCATGTGTGAATTCATCCCACAGAGTTACACTTATATTTTGTGGAGCAGTACATTTACACTGTCTTTGAGGAGTCTGAGAACGGTTTCTTTGGATCGCATTGAGGCCTACGCTGATAAAGGAAATTTCATCCGTTCAAAACGTGAAAGAAGCTTTCTGAGAAACTTCTTTCTGATCTGTGAGTTCATCTCACAGACTTATAACTTAGACTTCAGGAAGCAGTTTGCTAACACTCTTTACGTGGAATCTGTAAAGTGATATTTGGGAGCCCTTAGGGGCCCATGGTGAAAAAGGAAATATCCTCACCTAATAACTAGAGAGAAGCTTTCTGAGAAATTCCTTTCTGATGTGTGGCATCATCACACAGAGTTCCACCCTTCCCTTCTTGGAACAGTTTGCTAACACTGTTGTCGTGGATTCTGCAAAGGTATATTTGGGAGCTGATTGAGGGCTATGATGAAAAAGGAAATATCCACACATAATACCTAAAGAGAAGGTTCTTGAGAAAGTGCATTGCCATGTGTGAATGCAACTCACAGAGTTACACGTTTCTCCTCAGTGATCAGTTTGTTAACACAGTTTTCTGGAAATCTGCAATTAGATACTTCATAGCGCAATGAATCTTACGGTGACAAAGGAAATATCCACAGATGAAAACTAGACTTAAGATTTCTTAGAAACTTCTTGGTGATGTGTGAATTCATCTCACTGAGTTACACTTGTGTTTCGTGGAGCAGTCCATTAACACTGTCTTTGAGGAATCTGAGAACGGCTTCTTTGGGTCGCATTGAGGCCTACGCTGATAAAGGAAATTTCATCCTTTCAAAACGTGAAAGAAGCTTTCTGAGAAACTTCTTTCTGATCTGTGAGTTCATCTCACAGACTTATAACTTAGACTTCAGGAAGCAGTTTGCTAACACTCTTCTCGTGGAACCTGTAAAGTGATATTTGGGAGCCCATAGTGGCCCATGGTGAAAACGGAAATATCCTCACCTAATAACTAGAGAGAAGCTTCCTGAGAGATTCCTTTCTGATGTGTGGCTTCATCACACAGAGTTCCACCCTTCCCTTCTTGGAACAGTTTGCTAACACTGTTGTCGTGGATTCTGCAAAGGTATATTTGGGAGCTCATTGAGGGCTATGGTGAAAAAGGAAATATCCTCACATAATAACTAAAGAGAAGCTTTCTGTGAAACTGCATTGCCATGTGTGAATGCAACTCACAGAGTTACACGTTTCTCTTCAGTAATCAGTTTGTTAACACAGTTTTCTGGATATCTGCAATTAGATACTACATAGCGCAATGAACCTTACGGTGAAAAAGGAAATATCCACAGATGAAAACTAGAAATAAGTTTTCTTAGAATCTTCTTGGTGAAGTGTGAATTCATCTCACCGAGTTACACTTATGTTTCGTGGAGCAGTCCATTAACACTGTCTTTGAGGAATCTGAGAACGGCTTCTATGGATCGCATTGAGCCCTACGCTGATAAAGGAAATTTCATCCGTTCAAAACGTGAAAGAAGCTTTCTGAGAAACGTCTTACTGATCTGTGAGTTCATCTCACAGACCTATAACTTAGAATTCCGAAATCAGTTTGCTAACACTCTTTTCGTGGAATCTGTAAAGTGATATTTGGGAGCCCCTAGGGGCCCATGATGAAAAAGGAACTATCCTCACATAATAACTAGAGAGAAGATTTCTGAGAGATTCCTTTCTGATCTGTGGCTTCATCACACAGAGTTCCACCCTTCCCTTCTTAGAACCGGTGCTACCACTGTTGTCATGGATACTGCAAAGGTATATTTGGGAGCTCATTGAGGGCTATGGTGAAAAAGGAAATATCCTCATATAATAACTAAAGAGAAGCTTTCTGAGAAACTGCATTGCCATGTGTGAATGCAACTCACAGAGTTACACGTTTCTCTTCAGTAATCAGTTTGTTAACACAGTTTTCTGGATATCTGCAATTAGATACTTCATAGCGCAATGAACCTTACGGTGACAAAGGAAATATCCACAGATGAAAACTAGAAATAATTTTTCTTAGAATCTTCTTGGTGATGTGTGAATTCATCTCACCGAGTTACACTTATGTTTCGTGGAGCAGTCCATTAACACTGTCTTTGAGGAACTTGAGAAGGGCTTCTTTGGATCGCATTGGGGTCTACGCTGATAAAGGAAATTTCATCCGTTCAAGACGTGAAAGAAGCTTTCTGAGAAACGTTTTCTGATTTGTGAGTTCATCTCACAGACTTATAACTTAGACTTCAGGAAGCAGTTTGCAAACACTCTTTTCGTGGAATATGGAAAGTGATATTTGGGAGCCCATAGGGGCCCATGGTGAAAAAGGAAATATCCTCACCTAATAACTCGAGAGAAGCTTTCTGAGAGATTGCTTTCTGATGTGTGACTTCACCACACAGAGTTCCACACTTCCCTTCTTGGAACAGTTTGCTAACACTGCTGTCGTGGATTCTGCAAAGTTATATTTGGGAGCTCATTGAGGGCTATGGTGAAAAAGGAAATACGCTCATATAATAACTAAAGAGAAGCTTTCCGAGAGACTGCATTACCATGTGTCAATGCAACTCACAGAGATACACGTTTCTCCTCAGTGATCAGTTTGTTAACACAGTTTTCTGGAAATCTGCAATTAGATACTTCATAGCGCAATGAACCTTACGGTGACAAAGGAAGTATCCACAGATGAAAACTAGAAAGAAGCTTTCTTAGAAACTTCTTGGTGATGTGTGAATTCATCCCACAGAGTTACACTTATATTTTGTGGAGCAGTACATTTACACTGTCTTTGAGGAGTCTGAGAACGGTTTCTTTGGATCGCATTGAGGCCTACGCTGATAAAGGAAATTTCATCCGTTCAAAACGTGAAAGAAGCTTTCTGAGAAACTTCTTTCTGATCTGTGAGTTCATCTCACAGACTTATAACTTAGACTTCAGGAAGCAGTTTGCTAACACTCTTTTCGTGGAATCTGTAAAGTGATATTTGGGAGCCCTTAGGGGCCCATGGTGAAAAAGGAAATATCCTCACCTAATAACTAGAGAGAAGCTTTCTGGGAAATTCCTTTCTGATGTGTGGCATCATCACACAGAGTTCCACCCTTCCCTTCTTGGAACAGTTTGCTAACACTGTTGTCGTGGATTCTGCAAAGGTATATTTGGGAGCTGATTGAGGGCTATGATGAAAAAGGAAATATCCACACATAATACCTAAAGAGAAGGTTCTTGAGAAAGTGCATTGCCATGTGTGAATGCAACTCACAGAGTTACACGTTTCTCCTCAGTGATCAGTTTGTTAACACAGTTTTCTGGAAATCTGCAATTAGATACTTCATAGCGCAATGAATCTTACGGTGACAAAGGAAATATCCACAGATGAAAACTAGACTTAAGATTTCTTAGAAACTTCTTGGTGATGTGTGAATTCATCTCACTGAGTTACACTTATGTTTCGTGGAGCACTCCATTAACACTGTCTTTGAGGAATCTGAGAACGGCTTCTTTGGATCGCATTGAGGCCTACGCTGATGAAGGAAATTTCATCCGTTCAAAACGTGAAAGAAGCTGTATGAATATCTTCTTTTGAGAAACGTCTGTTCATATCCTTTCCCCACTTTTTGATGGGGTTGTTTGTTTTTTTCTCGTATATTTGTTTGAGTTCTTTGTAGATTCTGGATATTAGCCCTTTGTCAGATGCGTAGGTTGCAAAAATTTTCTCCCATTCTGTAGGTTGCCTGTTCACTCTGATGGTAGTTTCTTTTGCTGTGCAAAAGCTCTTTAGTTTAATTAGATCCCATTTGTCAATTTTTGCTTTTGCTGCCGTTGCTTTTGGTGTTTTAGACATGAAGTCCTTGCCCATGCCTATGTCCTGAATGGTACTACCTAGATTTTCTTCTAGGGTTTTTATGGTATTAGGTCTAACATTTAAGTCTCTAATCCATCTTGAATTAATCTTCGTATAAGGGGTAAGGAAAGGATCCAGTTTCAGTGTTGGAGAGGATGTGGAGAAATAGGAACGCTTTTACACTGTTGGTGGGATTGTAAACTAGTTCAACCATTATGGAAAACAGTATGGCAATTCCTCAAGGATCTAGAACTAGATGTACCATATGACCCAGCCATCCCACTACTGGGTATATACCCAAAGGATTATAAATTATTCTACTACAAAGACACATGTACACGTATGTTTATTGCGGCACTGTTCACAATAGCAAAGACTTGGAATCAACCCAAATGTCCATCTGTGACAGACTGGATTAAGAAAATGTGGCACATATACACCATGGAATACTATGCAGCCATAAAAACGGATGAGTTTGCGTCCTTTGTAGGGACATGGATGCAGCTGGAAACCATCATTCTTAGCAAACTATCACAAGAACAGAAAACCAAACACCGCATGTTCTCACTCATAGGTGGGAACTGAACAATGAGATCACTTGGACTCGGGAAGGGGAACATCACGCACTGGGGCCTATCATGGAGAGGGGGGAGGGGGGAGGAGGGAGGGATTGCATTGGGGAGTTATACATGATATAAATGATGAATTGATGGGTGCTGACGAGTTGATGGGTGCAGCACACCAACATGGCATAAGTATACATATGTAACAAACCTGCACGTTATGCACATGTACCCTAGAACTTAAAGTATAATAAAAAAAAAAAAAACGTGAAAGAAGCTTTTTGAGAAACGTCTTAATGATCTGTGAGTTCATCTCACAGACTTATAAATTAGACTTCAGGAAGCAGTTTGCTAACACTCTTTTCGTGGAATCTGTAAAGTGATATTTGGGAGCCCTTAGGGGCCCATGGTGAAAAAGGAAATATCCTCACCTAATAACTAGAGAGAAGCTTTCTGAGAGATTCCTTTCTGATGTGTGGCTTCATCACACAGAGTTCCACCCTTCCCTTCTTGGAACAGTTTGCTAACACTGCTGTAGTGGATTCTGCAAAGGTATATTTGGGAGCTCATTGAGGTCTATGGTGAAAAAGGAAATATCCTCACATAATAACTAAAGAGAAGCTTTCCGAGAAACTGCATTGCCATGTGTGAATGCAACTCACAGAGTTACACGTTTCTCCTCAATGATCAGTTTGTTAACAATGTTTTCTGGAAAGCTGCAATTAGATATTTCATAGCGCAATGAACCTTACAGTGACAAAGGAAATATCCACAGATGAAAACTAGAAAGAAGCTTTCTTAGAAACTTCTTGGTAATGTGTGAATTCATCTCACAGAGCTACACGTATGTTTCGTGGAGCAGTCCATTAACACTGTCTTTGAGAAATCTGAGAACGGCTTCTTTAGATCGCATTGAGGCCTTCGCTGATAAAGGAAATTTCATCAGTTCAAAACGTGTAAGAAGCGTTCTGAGAAACGTCTTTCTGATCTGTGAGTTCATCTCACAGACTTATAACTTAGACTTCAGGAAGCAGTTTGCTAAAACTCTTTTCATGGAATCTGTAAAGTGATATTTGGGATTCCATAGGGGCCCATGGTAAAAAAGGAAATATCCTCATCTAATAACTAGAGAGAAGCTTTCTGAGAGATTCCTTTCTGATGTGTGGCTTCATCACACAGAGTTCCACCCTTCCCTTCTTGGAACAGTTTGCTAACACTGCTGTCGTGGATTCTGCAAAGGTATATTTGGGAGCTCATTGAGGTCTATGGTGAAAAAGGAAATACCCTCACATAATAACTACGGAGAAGCTTTCCGAGAAACTGCATTGCCATGTGTGAATGCAACTCACAGAGTTACACGTTTCCCCTCAGTGATCAGTTTGTTAACAATGTTTTCTGGAAATCTGCAATTAGATACTTCATAGCGCAATGAATCTTACGGTGACAAAGGAAATATCCACAGATGAAAACTAGACTTAAGATTTCTTAGAAACTTCTTGGTGATGTGTGAATTCATCTCACTGAGTTACACTTGTGTTTCGTGGAGCAGTCCATTAACACTGTCTTTGAGGAATCTGAGAACGGCTTCTTTGGGTCGCATTGAGGCCTACGCTGATAAAGGAAATTTCATCCTTTCAAAACGTGAAAGAAGCTTTCTGAGAAACTTCTTTCTGATCTGTGAGTTCATCTCACAGACTTATAACTTAGACTTCAGGAAGCAGTTTGCTAACACTCTTCTCGTGTAACCTGTAAAGTGATATTTGGGAGCCCATAGTGGCCCATGGTGAAAACGGAAATATCCTCACCTAATAACTAGAGAGAAGCTTCCTGAGAGATTCCTTTCTGATGTGTGGCTTCATCACACAGAGTTCCACCCTTCCCTTCTTGGAACAGTTTGCTAACACTGTTGTCGTGGATTCTGCAAAGGTATATTTGGGAGCTCATTGAGGGCTATGGTGAAAAAGGAAATATCCTCACATAATAACTAAAGAGAAGCTTTCTGTGAAACTGCATTGCCATGTGTGAATGCAACTCACAGAGTTACACGTTTCTCCTCAGTGATCAGTTTGTTAACACAGTTTTGTGGAAATCTGCAATTAGATACTTCTTAGCGAAATGAACCTTACGGTGACAAAGGAAATATCCACAGATGAAAACTAGAAAGAAGCTTTCTTAGAAACTTCTTGGTGATGTGTGAATTCATCTCACAGAATTACTCTTATGTTTCGTGGAGCAGTCCATTAACACTGTCTTTGAGGAATCTGAGAACGTCTTCTTTGGATCGCATTGAGGCCTACGCTGATAAATTAAATTTCATCCGTTCAAAAAGTGAAAGAAGCTTTCTGAGAAACGTCTTTCTGATCTGTGAGTTCATCTCACAGACCTATAACTTAGACTTCAGGAAGCAGTTTGCTAACACTCTTTTCGTGGAATCTGTAAAATGATATTTGGGAGCCCATAGGGGCCCATGGTGAAAAAGGAAATATCCTCACCTAATAACTAGAGAGAAGCTTTCTGAGAGATTCCTTTCTGATGTTTCGCTTCATCACACAGAGTTCCACCCTTCCCTTCTTGGAACAGTTTGCTAAACCTGTAGTCGTGGATTTTGCAAAGCTATATTTGGGCGCTCATTGAGGGCTATGGTGAAAAAGGAAATATCCTCACATAATAACTACAGAGAAGCTTTCTGAGAAACTGCATTGCCATATCTGAATGCAACTCACAGAGTTACACGTTTCTCTTCAGTGATCAGTGTGTTAACACAGTTTTCTGGAAATCTGCAATTAGATACTTCATAGCGCAATGAACCTTACGGTGACAAAGGAAATATCCACAGGTGAAAACTAGAAAGAAGCTTTCTTAGAAACTTCTTGGTGATGTGTGAATTCATCTCACAGAGTTACACTTATGTTTCGTGGAGCACTCCATTAACACTGTCTTTGAGGAATCTGAGAACGGCTTCTTTGGATCGCATTGAGGCCTACGCTGATGAAGGAAATTTCATCCGTTCAAAAAGTGAAAGAAGCTTTCTGAGAAACGTCTTTCTGATCTGTGAGTTCATCTCACAGACTTATAACTTACACTTCAGGAAGCAGTTTGCTAACACTCTTTTCGTGAAATCTGTAAATTGATAATTCGAGCCCAACGGGGCCCATGGTGAAAAAGGAAATATCCTCACCTAATAACTAGAGAGAATTTTTCTGAGAGATTCCTTTCTCTTGTGTGGCTTCATCACACGGAGTTCCACCCTTCCCTTCTTGGAACATTTTGCTAACACTGTTGTCGTGGATTCTGCAAAGGTATATTTGAGAGCCTATTGAGGGCTATGGTGAAAAAGGAAATATCCTCACATAATACCTAAGAGAAGCTTTCTGAGAAACTGCATTGCCATGTGTGAATGCAACTCAAGAGTTTCACGTTTCTCCTCAGTGATCAGTTTGTTAACACAGTTTTCTGGAAATCTGCAATTAGATAATTCATAGCGCAATGAACCTTACGGAGACAAAGGAAATATCCACAGATGAAAACTAGAAAGAAGCTTTCTTAGAAACTTCTTGGTGATGTGTGAATTCATCTCACAGATTTACACTTATGTTTCGTGGAGCAGTCCATTAACACTGTCTTTGAGGAATCTGAGAATGGTTTCTTTGGATCGCATTGAGGCCTACGCTGATAAAGGAAATCTCATCCCTTCAAAACGTGAACGAAACTTTCTGAGAAACGTCTTTTTGATCTGTGAGTTCATCTCACAGACTTATAACTTAGACTTCAGGAAGCAGTTTGCTAACACTCTTTTCGTGCAATCTGTAAAGTGATATTTGTGAGCCCATAGGGGCCCATGGTGAAAACAGAAATATCCTCACCTAATAACTAGAGAGAAGCTTTCTGAGAGATTCCTTTCTGATGTGTGGCTTCATCACACAGTTTTCCACCCTTCACTTTTTGGAACAGTTTGCTAACACAGTTGTCGTGGATTCTGCAAAGGTATATTTGGGAGCTCATTGACGGCTATGTGGAAAAAGGAAATATCCTCAGATCAAAACTGGAAAGAAGCCTTCTGAGAAACTGCATTGCCATGAGCGAATGCATCTCTCAGAGTTACACGTTTCTCTTCAGTGATCAGTTTGCTAACTAAGTTATCTGGAAATCCTCAATGGGATCCCTCTTATCGCAATGAAGCTTACGGTAACAAAGGAAATATCCTCAGTCGAAAACTAGAAAGTAACTTTTCTAGAAACTTCTTTTTAGTGTGTGAATTCATCTCACAAAGTTACACTTATGTTTCGTAGAGCAGTCCATTAACACTGTCATTGAGGGACCTGAGAAGGGCTTCTTTTGATAGCATTGAGGCCTACGCTGATAAAGGAAATTTCTTCCGTTCAAAACGTGAAAGAAGCTTTATGAGAAACATCTTTCTGATCTGTGAGTTCATCTCACAGATTTATAACTTAGACTTCAGGAATCAGTTTGCTAACACTCTTTTCGTGGAATCTGGAAAGTGATATTTGGGAGCCCATAGGACCCAAGGTGAAAAAGGAAATATCCTCACAAAATAACTAGATAGAAGCTTTCTGAGAGATTGCTTTCTGATGTGTGATTTAATCACCCAGATTTCCACCCTTCCCTTCTTGGAACAGTTTGCTAACACTGTTGTCATGGATTCTGCAGAGGTATATTTGGGAGCTCACTGACGGCTATGGTGTAAAAGGAAATATCCTCAGACCAAAACTGGAAAGAAGCCTTCTGAGAAACTGCATTGCCATGAGTGAATGCAACTCACAGAGTTACATGTTTCTCTTCAGTGATCAGTTTGCCAACTAAGTTTTCTGGAAATCTGCAATTAGATACTTCATAGCGCAATGAACCTTACGGTGACAAAGGAAATATCCACGGATGAAAACTAGAAAGAAGCTTTCTTTGAAACTTCTTGGTGATGTGTGAATTCATCTCACAGAGTTACACTTATGTTTCCTGGAGCAGTCCATTAACACTGTCTTTGAGGAAACTGAGAAGGGCTTCCTTGGATCGCATTGAGGCCTACGCTGATAAAGGAAATTTCATCAGTTCAAAACGTGAAACAACCTTTCTGAGAAACTTCATTCTCATCTGTGAATTCATCTCACAGAGTTTCAAACTGTGCCTCAAGAAGCAGTTTGCTAGCACTCTTTTCGTAGAATCTGGAAAGTGATATTTGGGAGCCTATTGGGGCCCTTTGTGAAAAAGGAAATATCCACAGATAATACCTAGAGAGAAGCTTTCTGAGAGATTGCTTTCTGATGTGTGACTTCATCTCACAGAGTTTCGCCAGTGTTTTTTGGAGCCGTTTCTTAGGACTGTTTCCGTGAATTCCGAGAAGTGATATTTCAGATGGCTTTGAAGAATGGAAGGAGAAAAGAAATATCCTCCAAGAAAAAGCGGAATCAAGCTTTCTGAGAAACTGCTTTGTGATATGTGAATTCATTTCACAGTGTTACATCACCCTTTCTCGGGGGAGTTTCCTAGCACTCATTTTGAGGAATCTCAGATGTGATGTCTTGTATATCGTTGAATCGCATGGTGAATAAGGAACTATTCTCAGAGAAACCTGCAGACAAGCCTTCTCAGAAACTTCTTTGTTGTTGTTGAATTCAGCCCACAGATGTCCATCATTGTTTTCACTGAGAAGCTTGCTAGCAGAGTTTTCGCAGAATCTGCAATAGGTCACATGGTGGCGCTCCGAGACCACAAATAACCTCGTCTTACAAAAGAAAGAAGCTTTCTGAGAAACCGCTTTGTGATGTGTGAATTCAACTCACTGAGTTACAGCTGTATTTCTTGGGGCCGTGGCCTAGGCCTATGTGTGTGGAATCTGAGAACAGATATTCCGGTTCCCTTTGAAAACAATGGGTCCAATAGAAACATCTTCCAATAAAAATGAGAAAGAAACTTTCTTAGAAACTTCTTTGTTATCTCTGAATTCATCTTACAGAGTTACAACTTAGGCCTCATGAAGCAGTTTGCTACCTCACTTTTCGTGGAATCTGCAAAGGGATATTTGGGAGTCCATTGGGGCCCATTGTGAAAAAGGAAATATCCTCAGATAATAACTAGAGAAAAGCTTTCTGAGAGATTGCTTTCTGATGTGTGACTTCATCACACAGAGTTCCACCCTTCCCTTCTTGGAACAGTTTGCTAACACTGTTGTCGTGGATACTGCAAAGTGATATTTGGTAGCTCATTGAGGGCTATGGTGAACAAGGAAATATCTTCAGATAAACACTGGAAAGAAGCCTTCTGGGAAAATGCACGTCGATGTATGAATGCAACTCACAGAGTTACACGTTTCGCTTCAGTGATCAGTTAGCTAACATAGTTTTCTGGAAATCTGCCTTGGGATATTTCTCAGTGCAATGAAGCTTACGGTGTCAAAGGAAATATCCACAGATGAAAACTAGAAAGAAGCTTTCTGAGAAACTTCTTGATGATGTGTGAATTCATCTCACAAAGTTACACTTATGTTTCGTGGAGCAGTCCATTAACACTGTCATTGAGGAATCTGAGAAGGGCTTCTTTGGATAGCATTGGGGTCTACGCTGATAAAGGAAATTTCATCCGTTCAAGACGTGAAAGAAGCTTTCTGAGAAACTTTTTCTGATTTGTGAGTTCATCTCACAGACTTATAACTTAGACTTCAGGAAGCAGTTTGCAAACACTCTTCGTGGAATATGGAAAGTGATATTTGGGAGATCATAGGGGCCCATGGTGAAAAAGGAAATATCCTCACCTAATAACTAGAGAGAAGCTTTCTGAAAGATTGCTTTCTGATGTGTGACTTCACCACACAGAATTCCACCCTTCCCTCCTTGAAACAGTTTGCTAACACTGTTGTCGTTTATTCTGCAAAGGTATATTTGGGAGCTCATTGAGGGCTAC
This sequence comes from Rhinopithecus roxellana, assembly GCF_007565055.1. Lineage (NCBI taxonomy): Eukaryota > Metazoa > Chordata > Mammalia > Primates > Cercopithecidae > Rhinopithecus > Rhinopithecus roxellana. Next base: position 127,806,393 of record NC_044559.1, on the reverse strand, counting down.
GGTGAAAAAGGAAATATCCTCACATAAAAACTAAAGAGAAGCTTTCTGAGAAACTGCGTTGCCATGTGTGAATGCAACTCACAGAGTTACACGTTGCTCTTCAGTGATCACTTTGTTAACATAGTTTTCTGGAAATCTGCAATTAGATACTTCATAGCGCAATGAACCTTACGGTTACAAAGGAAATATCCACGGATGAAAACTAAAAAGAAGCTTTCTTAGAAACTTCTTGGTGATGTGTGAATTCATCTCACAGAGTTACACTTATGTTTCCTGGAGCACTCCATTAACACTGACTTTGAGGAAACTGAGAAGGGCTTCCTTGGATCGCATTGAGGCCTACGCTGATAAAGGAAATTTCATCAGTTCAAAACGTGAAACAAGCTTTCTGAGAAACTTCATTCTCATCTGTGAATTCATCTCACAGAGTTTCAAACTATGCCTCAAGAAGCAGTGTGCTAACACTCTTTTCGTAGAATCTGCAAAGTGATATTTGGGAGCCTATTGGGGCCCTTTGTGAAAAAGGAAATATCCTCAGATAATAACTAGAGAGAAGTTTTCTGAGAGATTGCTTTCTGATGTGTGACTTCATCTCACAGAGTTTCGCCAGTGTTTTTTGGAGCCGTTTCTTAGGACTGTTTCCGTGAATTCCGAGAAGTGATATTTCAGATGGCTTTGAAGAATGGAAGGAGAAAAGAAATATCCTCCAAGAAAAAGCGGAATCAAGCTTTCTGAGAAACTGCTTTGTGATATGTGAATTCATTTCACAGTGTTACATCACCCTTTCTCGGGGGAGTTTCCTAGCACTCATTTTGAGGAATCTCAGATGTGATGTCTTGGATATCGTTGAATCGCATGGTGAATAAGGAACTATCCTCAGAGAAACCTTCAGAGAAGGCTTCTCAGAAACTTCTTTGTTGTTGTTGAATTCAGCCCACAGATGTCCATCATTGTTTTCACTGAGAAGCTTGCTAGCAGAGTTTTCACAGAATCTGCAATAGGTCACATGGTGGCGCTCCGAGACCACAAATAACCTCGTCTTACAAAAGAGAGAAGCTTTCTGAGAAACCGCTTTGTGATGTGTGAATTCAACTCACTGAGTTACAGCTGTATTTCTTGGGGCCGTGGCCTAGGCCTATGTGTGTGGAATCTGAGAACAGATATTCCGGATCCCTTTGAAAACAATGGGGCCAATAGAAATATCTTCCAATAAAAATGAGAAAGAAGCTTTCTGAGAAACTTCTTTGTTATCTCTGAATTCATCTTACAGAGTTACAACTTAGGCCTCATGAAGCAGTTTGCTACCTCACTTTTCGTGGAATCTGCAAAGGGATATTTGGGAGTCCATTGGGGCCCATTGTGAAAAAGGAAATATCCTCAGATAATAACTAGAGAAAAGCTTTCTGAGAGATTGCTTTCTGATGTGTGACTTCATCACACAGAGTTCCACCCTTCCCTTCTTGGAACAGTTTGCTAACACTGTTGTCGTGGATACTGCAAAGTGATATTTGGTAGCTCATTGAGGGCTATGGTGAACAAGGAAATATCTTCAGATAAACACTGGAAAGAAGCCTTCTGGGAAAATGCACGTCGATGTATGAATGCAACTCACAGAGTTACACGTTTCGCTTCAGTGATCAGTTAGCTAACATAGTTTTCTGGAAATCTGCCTTGGGATATTTCTCAGTGCAATGAAGCTTACGGTGTCAAAGGAAATATCGACAGATGAAAATTAGAAAGAAGCTTTCTGAGAAACTTCTTGATGATGTGTGAATTCATCTCACAAAGTTACACTTATGTTTCGTGGAGCAGTCCATTAACACTGTCTTTGAGGAACTTGAGAAGGGCTTCTTTGGATCGCATTGGGGTCTACGCTGATAAAGGAAATTTCATCCGTTCAAGACGTGAAAGAAGCTTTCTGAGAAACTTTTTCTGATTTGTGAGTTCATCTCACAGACTTATAACTTAGACTTCAGGAAGCAGTTTGCAAACACTCTTTTCGTGGAATATGGAAAGTGATATTTGGGAGCCCATAGGGGCCCATGGTGAAAAAGGAAATATCCTCACCTAATAACTCGAGAGAAGCTTTCTGAGAGATTGCTTTCTGATGTGTGACTTCACCACACAGAGTTCCACCCTTCCCTTCTTGGAACAGTTTGCTAACACTGTTGTCGTTTATTCTGCAAAGGTATATTTGGGAGCTCATTGAGGGCTAGGGTGAAAAAGGAAATATCCTCACATAATAACTAAAGAGAAGCTTTCTAAGAAACTGCGTTGCCATGTGTGAATGCAACTCACAAAGTTACACGTTTCTCTTCAGTGATCAGTTTGTTAACACAGTTTTCTGGAAATCTGCAATTAGATACTTCATAGCGCAATGAACCTTACGGTGACAAAGGAAATATCCACAGATGAAAAGTAGAAAGAAGCTTTCGTAGAAACTTCTTGGTGATGTGTGAATTCATCTCACAGAGTTACACTTGTGTTTCCTGGAACAGTCCATTAACACTGTCTTTGAGGAAACTGAGAAGGGCTTCCTTGGATCGCATTGAGGCCTACGCTGACAAAGGAAATTTCATCCGTTCAAAACGTGAAACAAGCTTTCTGAGAAACTTCATTCTCATCTGTGAATTCATCTCACAGAGTTTCAAACTATGCCTCAAGAAGCAGTTTGCTAACACTCTTTTCGTAGAATCTGCAAAGTGATATTTGGGAGCCTATTGGGGCCCTTTGTGAAAAAGGAAATATCCTCAGATAATAACTAGAGAGAAGCTTTCTGAGAGATTGCTTTCTGATGTGTGACTTCATCTCACAGAGTTTCGCCAGTGTTTTTTGGAGCCGTTTCTTAGGACTGTTTCCGTGAATTCCGAGAAGTGATATTTCAGATGGCTTTGAAGAATGGAAGGAGAAAAGAAATATCCTCCAAGAAAAAGCGGAATCAAGCTTTCTGAGAAACTGCTTTGTGATATGTGAATTCATTTCACAGTGTTACATCACCCTTTCTCGGGGGAGTTTCCTAGCACTCATTTTGAGGAATCTCAGATGTGATGTCTTGGATATCGTTGAATCGCATGGTGAATAAGGAACTATCCTCAGAGAAACTTTCAGAGAAGGCTTCTCAGAAACTTCTTTGTTGTTGTTGAATTCAGCCTACACATGTCCATCATTGTTTTCACTGAGAAGCTTGCTAGCAGAGTTTTCACAGAATCTGCAATAGGTCACATGGTGGCGCTCCGAGACCACAAATAACCTCGTCTTACAAAAGAAAGAAGCTTTCTGAGAAACCGCTTTGTGATGTGTGAATTCAACTCACTGAGTTACAGCTGTATTTCTTGGGGCCGTGGCCTAGGCCTATGTGTGTGGAATCTGAGAACAGATATTCCGGATCCCTTTGAAACCAATGGGGCCAATAGAAATATCTTCCAATAAAAATGAGAAAGAAACTTTCTTAGAAACTTCTTTGTTATCTCTGAATTCATCTTACAGAGTTACAACTTAGGCCTCATGAAGCAGTTTGCTACCTCACTTTTCGTGGAATCTGCAAAGGGATATTTGGGAGTCCATTGGGCCCCATTGTGGAAAAGGAAATATCCTCAGATAATAACTAGAGAAAAGCTTTCTGAGAGATTGCTTTCTGATGTGTGACTTCATCACACAGAGTTCCACCCTTCCCTTCTTGGAACAGTTTGCTAACACTGTTGTCGTGGATACTGCAAGGTGATATTTGGGAGCTCACTGAGGGCTATGGTGAACAAGGAAATATCTTCAGATAAACACTGGAAAGAAGCCTTCTGGGAAAATGCACGTCGATATATGAATGCAACTCACAGAGTTACACGTTTCGCTTCAGTGATCAGTTAGCTAACATAGTTTTCTGGAAATCTGCCTTGGGATATTTCTCAGTGCAATGAAGCTTACGGTGTCAAAGGAAATATCCACAGATGAAAACTAGAAAGAAGCTTTCTGAGAGACTTCTTGATGATGTGTGAATTCATCTCACAAAGTTACACTTATGTTTCGTGGAGCAGTCCATTAACACTGTCTTTGAGGAACTTGAGAAGGGCTTCTTTGGATCGCATTGGGGTCTACGCTGATAAAGGAAATTTCATCCGTTCAAGACGTGAAAGAAGCTTTCTGAGAAACTTTTTCTGATTTGTGAGTTCATCTCACAGACTTATAACTTAGACTTCAGGAAGCAGTTTGCAAACACTCTTTTCGTGGAATATGGAAAGTGATATTTGGGAGCCCATAGGGGCCCATGGTGAAAAAGGAAATATCCTCACCTAATAACTCGAGAGAAGCTTTCTGAGAGATTGCTTTCTGATGTGTGACTTCACCACACAGAGTTCCACCCTTCCCTTCTTGGAACAGTTTGCTAACACTGTTGTCGTTTATTCTGCAAAGGTATATTTGGGAGCTCATTGAGGGCTAGGGTGAAAAAGGAAATATCCTCACATAATAACTAAAGAGAAGCTTTCTGAGAAACTGCGATGCCATGTGTGAATGCAACTCACAGAATTACACGTTTCTCTTCAGTGATCAGTTTGTTAACACAGTTTTCTGGAAATCTGCAATTAGATACTTCATAGCGCAATGAACCTTACGGTGACAAAGGAAATATCCACAGATGAAAAGTAGAAAGAAGCTTTCGTAGAAACTTCTTGGTGATGTGTGAATTCAACTCACAGAGTTACACTTATGTTTCCTGGAACAGTCCATTAACACTGTCTTTGAGGAAACTGAGAAGGGCTTCCTTGGATCGCATTGAGGCCTACGCTGATGAAGGAAATTTCATCCGTTCAAAACGTGAAACAAGCTTTCTGAGAAACTTCATTCTCATCTGTGAATTCATCTCACAGAGTTTCAAACTATGCCTCAAGAAGCAGTTTGCTAGCACTCTTTTCGTAGAATCTGCAAAGTGATATTTGGGAGCCTATTGGGGCCCTTTGTGAAAAAGGAAATATCCTCAGATAATAACTAGAGAGAAGCTTTCTGAGAGATTGCTTTCTGATGTATGACTTCATCTCACAGAGTTTCGCCAGTGTTTTTTGGAGCCGTTTCTTAGGACTGTTTCCGTGAATTCCGAGAAGTGATATTTCAGATGGCTTTGAAGAATGGAAGGAGAAAAGAAATATCCTCCAAGAAAAAGCGGAATCAAGCTTTCTGAGAAACTGCTTTGTGATATGTGAATTCATTTCACAGTGTTACATCACCCTTTCTCGGGGGAGTTTCCTAGCACTCATTTTGAGGAATCTCAGATGTGATGTCTTGGATATCGTTGAATCGCATGGTGAATAAGGAACTATCCTCAGAGAAACCTTCAGAGAAGGCTTCTCAGAAACTTCTTTGTTGTTGTTGAATTCAGCCCACAGATGTCCATCATTGTTTTCACTGAGAAGCTTGCTAGCAGAATTTTTGCAGAATCTGCAATAGGTCACACGGTGGCGCTCCGAGACCACAAATAACCTCTTCTTACAAAAGAAAGAAGCTCTCTGAGAAACCCGCTTTGTGATGTGTGAATTTAACTCACTGAGTTACAGCTGTATTTCTTGGAGCCGTGGCCTAGGCCTATGTGTGTGGAATCTGAGAACAGATATTCCGGATCCCTTTGAAAACAATGGGGCCAATGGAAATATCTTCCAATAAAAATGAGAAAGAAGCTTTCTGAGAAACTTCTTTGTGATCTCTGAATTCATCTCACAGAGCTACAACTTAGGCCTCATGAAGCAGTTTGCTACCTCACTTTTCGTGGAATCTGCAAAGGGATATTTGGGAGTCCATTGGGCCCCATTGTGAAAAAGGAAATATCCTCAGATAATAACTAGAGAAAAGCTTTCTGAGAGATAGCTTTCTGATGTGTGACATCATCACACAGAGTTCCACCCTTCCCTTCTTGGAACAGTTTGCTAACACTGTTGTCGTGGATACTGCAAAGTGATATTTGGGAGCTCACTGAGGGCTATGTTGAACAAGGAAATATCTTCAGATAAACACTGGAAAGAAGCCTTCTGGGAAAATGCACGTCGATGTATGAATGCAACTCACAGAGTTACACGTTTCTCTTCAGTGATCAGTTTGCTAACATAGTTTTCTGGAAATCTGCCTGCGGATATTTCTCAGTGCAATGAAGCTTACGGTGTCAAAGGAAATATCCACAGATGTAAACTAGAAAGAAGCTTTCTGAGAAACTTCTTGATGATGTGTGAATTCATCTCACAAAGTTACACTTATGTTTCGTGGAGCCGTCCATTAACACTGTCTTTGAGGAATCTGAGAAGGGCTTCCTTGGATCGCATTGAGGCCTACGCTGATAAAGGAAATTTCCTCCTTTCAAAACGTGAAGGAAGCTTTCTGAGAAAGTTCTTTCTGATCTGTGAGTTCTTCTCACAGACTTATAACTTAGAGTTCAGGAAGGAGTTTGCTAACACTCTTTTCGTGGAATCTGGAAAGTGAGATTTGGGAGCACATAGGGGCCCATGGGGAAAAAGGAAATATCCTCACATAATAACTAGAGAGAAGCTTTCTGAGAGATTGCTTTCTGATGTGTGAATTCATCACACAGAGTTCCTCCCTTCACTTCTTAGATCAGTTTGCTAACATTGTTGTCGTAGATTCTGCAAAGTTATATTTGGAAGCTCATTGAGGGCTATGGTGAAAAAGGAAATATCCTCAGATCTAAATTGGAAGGAAGCGTTCTGAGTAACTGCATTGCCATGAGTGAATGCAACTCACAGAGTTACACGTTTGTCTTCAGTGATCAGTTTGCTAACCAAGTTTTCTGGAAATCTGCAATGGGATTCCTCTTATCCTAATGAAGCTTACGGTGACAAAGGAAATTTCCTCAGATGAAAACTAGAAGGAAGCTTTCGTAGAAACTTCTTGGCGATGTGTGAATTCATCTTCCTGAGTTACACTTATGTTTCGTGGAGCAGAACATTAACACTGTCTTTGAGGAATGTGAGAACGGTTTCTTTGGATCGCATTGGGGCATACGCTGATAAAGGAAATTTCATCCGTTCAAAAAGTGAAAGAAGCTTTCTGAGAAACTTCTTTCTGATCTGTGAGTTCATCTCACAGAGTTACAAACTCTGCCTCAAGAAGCAGTTTGCTAACACTCTTTTCGTGGAATCTGCAAAGTGATATTTGGGAGTCTATTGGGGCCCATGGTGATAAAGCAAATATCCTCACATAATAACTAAAGAGAAGCTTTCTGAGAAACTGCATTGCCAAGTGTGAATGCAACTCACAGAGTTACACGTTTCTCCTCATTGATCAGTTTGTTAGCACAGTTTTCTGGAAATCTGCAATTTGATACTTCATAGCACAATGAACATTACAGTGACAAAGGCAATATCCACAGATGAAAACTAGAAAGAAACTTTCTTAGAAACTTCTTGGTGATGTGTGAATTCATCTCACAAAGTTACACTTATGTTTCGTGGAGCCGTCCATTAACACTGTCTTTGAGGAATCTGAGAAGGGCTTCCTTGGATCGCATTGAGGCCTACGCTGATAAAGGAAATTTCCTCCGTTCAAAACGTGAAGGAAGCTTTCTGAGAAAGTTCTTTCTGATCTGTGAGTTCTTCTCACAGACTTATAACTTAGAGTTCAGGAAGGAGTTTGCTAACACTCTTTTCGTGGAATCTGGAAAGTGAGATTTGGGAGCACATAGGGGCCCATGGTGAAAAAGGAAATATCCTCACATAATAACTAGAGAGAAGCTTTCTGAGAGATTGCTTTCTGATGTGTGACTTCATCACACAGAGTTCCTCCCTTCACTTCTTGGATCAGTTTGCTAATATTGTTTTCGTAGATTCTGCAAAGTTATATTTGGAAGCTCATTGAGGGCTATGGTGAAAAAGGAAATATCCTCAGATCTAAATTGGAAGGAAGCGTTCTGAGTAACTGCATTGCCATGAGTGAATGCAACTCACAGAGTTACACGTTTGTCTTCAGTGATCAGTTTGCTAACCAAGTTTTCTGGAAATCTGCAATGGGATTCCTCTATCCTAATGAAGCTTACGGTGACAAAGGAAATTTCCTCAGATGAAAACTAGAAGGAAGCTTTCTTCGAAACTTCTTGGTGATGTGTGAATTCATCTTCCAGAGTTACACTTATGTTTCGTGGAGCAGAACATTAACACTGTCTTTGAGGAACCTGAGAAGGGCTTCCTTGGATCGCATTAAGGCCACGCTGATAAAGGTAAATTTCCTCCGTTCAAAACGAGAAAGATGCTTTCTGAGAAAGTTCTTTCTGATCTGTGAGTTCATCTCACAGACTTATAACTTAGACTTCAGGAAGCAGTTTGCTAACACTCTTTTCGGGGAATCTGCAAAGTGAGATTTGGGAGCCCATTGGGGCCCATGGAGAAAAATGATATATCCTCAGATAATAACTACAGAGATGTTTACTGAGAGATTGCTCTGTGATGTGTGACTTCATCACACAGAGTTCCACCCTTCCCTTCTTGGAACAGTTTGCTAACTCTGTTACTGTGTTCTGCAAAATGATATTTGGGAGCTCATTCAGGGCTTTGTTGATAAAGGAAATATACTCAGATCAAAACTGGAAAGAAGCCTACTGAGAAACTGCATTGCGATGTGTGAATGCAACTCACAGATTTACACGTTTCTCTTCAGTGTTCAGTTTGCTGACACAGTTTTCTGGAAATTTGCAATAGGATACTTCTGAACGCAATGAAGCTTACGGTGAAAAAGGAAATATCCTCAGATGAAAACTAGAAAGAAGTTTTCTTATAAACTTCTTGGTGATGTGTGAATTCATCTCACAGAATTACACTTTTGTTTCATGCAACAGTCCATTATCACTGTTATTTAGAAACCTGAGAAGGACTTCTTTGGATCGCATAGAGGCCTACACTAATAAAGGAAATTTCATCCGTTCAAAACGTGAAAGAAGCGTTCTGAGAAACTTCTTTATGATCTGTGAATTCCTCTAAGAGAGTTACAGCTTAGTTCTCAGGAAGCAGTTTGCTAACACTCTTTTCGTGGAATCTGCAAAATGAGATTTGGGAGCACATAGGGGCCCATGGTGAAAAAGGAAATATCCTCACATAATAACTAGAGAGAAGCTTTCTGAGAGATTGCTTTCTGATGTGTGACTTCATCACACAGAGTTCCTCCCTTCACATCTTGGAACAGTTTGCTAACACTGTTGTCGTAGATTCTGCAAAGTTATATTTGGAAGCTCATTGAGGGCTATGGTGAAAAAGGAAATATCCTCAGATCTAAATTGGAAGGAAGCGTTCTGAGTAACTGCATTGCCATGAGTGAATGCAACTCACAGAGTTACACGTTTCTCTTCAGTGATCAGTTTGCTAACCAAGTTTTCTGGAAATCTGCAATGGGATTCCTCTTATCCTAATGAAGCTTACGGTGACAAAGGAAATTTCCTCAGATGAAAACTAGAAGGAAGCTTTCTTCGAAACTTCTTGGTGATGTGTGAATTCATCTTCCAGAGTTACACTTATGTTTCGTTGAGCAGAACATTAACACTGTCTTTGAGGAACCTGAGAAGGGCTTCCTTGGATCGCATTAAGGCCACGCTGATAAAGGAAATTTCCTCCGTTCAAAACGAGAAAGATGCTTTCTGAGAAAGTTCTTTCTGATCTGTGAGTTCATCTCACAGACTTATAACTTAGACTTCAGGAAGCAGTTTGCTAACACTCTTTTCGGGGAATCTGCAAAGTGAGATTTGGGAGCCCATTGGGGCCCATGGAGAAAAATGATATATCCTCAGATAATAACTACAGAGATGTTTACTGAGAGATTGCTCTGTGATGTGTGACTTCATCACACAGAGTTCCACCCTTCCCTTCCTGGAACAGTTTGCTAACTCTGTTACTGTGTTCTGCAAAGTGATATTTGGCAGCTCATTCAGGGCTATGTTGATAAAGGAAATATACTCAGATCAAAACTGGAAAGAAGCCTACTGAGAAACTGCATTGCGATGTGTGAATGCAACTGACAGAGTTACACGTTTCTCTTCAGTGTTCAGTTTGCTGACACAGTTTTCTGGAAATTTGCAATAGGATACTTCTGAACGCAATGAAGCTTACGGTGAAAAAGGAAATATCCTCAGATGAAAACTAGAAAGAAGTTTTCTTAGAAACTTCTTGGTGATGTGTGAATTCATCTCACAGAATTACACTTTTGTTTCATGCAACAGTCCATTATCACTGTTATTTAGAAACCTGAGAAGGACTTCTTTGGATCGCATAGAGGCCTACACTGATAAACGAAATATCATCAGTTCAAAACGTGAAAGAAGCGTTCTGAGAAACTTCTTTGTGATCTGTGAATTCCTCTCAGAGAGTTACAGCTTAGTTCTCAGGAAGCAGTTTGCTAACACTCTTTTCGTGGAATCTGCAAAGTGAGATTTGGGAGCACATAGGGGCCCATGGTGACAAAGGAAATATCCTCAGATAATAACTACAGAGAACCTTTCTGAGAGATTGCTTTCTGACGTGTGACTTCAACACAAAGATTTCCACCCTTCCCTTCTTGGAACAGTTTGCTAACTCTGTTATCTTGTGTTCTGCAAAGTGATATTTCGGAGCTCATTGAAGGCTATGGTGAAAAAGGAATTATCCTCAGATGAAAACTGGAAAGTAGCCTTCTGAGAAACAGCATTGTGATGTGTGCATGCAATTCACAGAGTTACACGTTTCTCTCCACTGTTCAGTTTGCTAACATAGTTTTCTGGAAATCTGCAATGGGATACTTCTAAATGCAATGAAGCTTACAGTGACAAAGGAAATATCCTTAGATGAAAACTAGAAAGAAGCTTTCTGAGAAACTTCTTTGTGATCTATGAGTTCCTCTCACCGAGTTACAGCTCAGTTCTCAGGAAGCATTTTAATAACACTCTTTTCGTGGAATCTACAAAGTGAGATTTGGGAGCCCATAGAGGCCCATGGTGAAAAGGAAATATCCTCAGATAATAACTAGAGAGAAGTTTAATGAGAGATTGCTTTCTGATGTGTGACTTCAACACACAGATTTCCACCCTTCCCTTCCTGAAACTGTTTGCTAACTCTGTTATCTTGTGTTCTGCAAAGTGATATTTGGGAGTTCATTGAGGGCTATGGTGAAAAAGGAAATATCCTAAGATGAAAACTGGAAAGAAGCCGTCTGAGAAACTGCCTTGTGATGTTTGAATGCAACTCACAGAGTTACACCTTTCTCTTCAGTGTTCAGTTTGCTGACACAGTTTTCTGGAAATCTGCAATGGGATTCTTCTGAACCCAATGAAGCTTACTGTGACAAAGGAAACATCCTCAGATGAAAACTAGAAAGAAGCTTTCTTAGAAACTTCTTGCTGATGTATGAATTCATCTCACGGGGTTACACTAATGTTTCCCGCAACAGTTCATTATCACTGTTTTTGAGGAACCTGAGAAGGAATACTTTGGATCGCATAGAGGCCTACGCTGAAAAATAAAATATCGTCAGTTCAAAACGTGAAATAAGTTTTCTGAGAAACTTCTTAGTGATCTGTGAATTCCTCTCACAAAGTTACAGCTTAGTTCTCAGGAACCAGATTGCTAACACTCCTTTCGTGGAATCTGCAAAGTGAGATTTGGGAGCCCATAGGGGCCTCTGGTGAAAAAAGATGATCCTCAGATAATAACTAGAGAGAAGCTTTCTGAGAGATTTCTTTCTGATGTGTGACTTCATCACACAGAGTTCCACTCTTCCCTTCTTGGAACAGTTTGCGATCTCTGTTATATTGTGTTCTGCAAACTGATATTTGGGTCCTTTTGAGGGCTTTGGTGAAAAAGGAAATATCCTCAGATGAAAACTGGAAAGAAGCCTTCTGAGAAACTGCATTGCGATGTGTGAATGCAACTCACAGAGTTACACGTTTCTCTTCACTGTTCAGTTTGCGAACACAGTTTTCTAGAAATCTGCATTGGGACACTATAGAACGCAATGAAGCTTAAGGGTGAAAAAGGAAATACCCTCAGATGAAAACTAGAAAGAAGCTTTCCTAGAAAATTCTTTGTGATGTGTGTATTCATCTCACAGAGTTACACTTTTGTTTGCTGCCACAGTCCATTATCACTGTTTTTTAGTAACCAGAGAAGGAATTGTTTGGATCGCATGGTGCCCTACGCTGATAAAGGAAATATCATCAGTTCAAAACGTGAAAGAAACTTTCTGAGAAACTTCTTTGTGGTATGTGAATTCCTCTCACAGAGTTACAGCTTAGTTCTCAGGAAGCAGTTTGCTAACCCTCTTTTCGTGGAATCTGCAAAGTGAGATTTGGGAGCCCATAGGGGACCATGGTGAAAAAGGAAATATCCTCAGATAATAACTAGAGAGAAGCTTTCTGAGAGATTGCTTTCTGATGTGTGACTTCATCACACAGAGTTCCACACTTCCCTTCTTGGAACAGTTTGCCAACTCTGTTATCTTGTGTTCTGCAAAGTGATATTATGGAGCTCATTGAAGGCTATGGTGAAAAAGGAAATATCCTCAGATGAAAACGGGAAAGAAGCCTTCCGAGAAACTGCATTGCGATGTGTGAATGCAACTCACAGAGTTACACCTTTCTCTTCAGTGTTCAAGGTGCTAACACAGTTTTCTGGAAATCTGCAATGGGATACATCTGAACGCAATAAGCTTACGGTGACAAAGGAAATATCCTCAGTTGAAAAGGAGAAAGAAGCGTTCATAGAAACTTCTTCGTGATGGGTGAATTCATCTAACAGAGTTACACTTATGTTTCCTACAAAAGTCCGTTATCAATGTTTTTGAGGAATCTGAGAAGGACTTCTTTGTATCGTACTGAGTTCTACGCTGATAAAGGAAATATCATCAATTCAAAACGTGAAAAAAGCTTTCTGAGAATCTTATTTGTGATCTGTGAATTCCTCTCACAGAGTTACAGCTTAGTTCTCAGGCAGCAGTTTGCTAACACTCTTTTCGTGGAATCTGCAATGTAAGATTTGGGAGCCCATAGGTGTCCGTGGTGAAAAACGAAATATCCTCAGATAATAACTAGAGAGAAGCTTTGTGAGAGATTGCTTTCTGATGAGTGACTTCATCACACAGAGTTCCATCCTTCCCTTCTTGGAACAGTTTGCTAACTCTGTTATCTTGTGTTCTGCAAAGGAATATTTGGGAGCTCATTGAGGTCTATGGTGAAAAAGGAAACATCCTCAGATGAAAACTTGAAAGAAGCCTTCTGAGAAACTGCATTGCGATGAGTGAATGCAACTCACAGAGTTACACCTTTCTTTTCACTGTGCTAACACAGATTTCTGGAAATCTGGAATGGGATACATCTGAACGCAATGAAGCTTACGGTGACAAAGGAAATATCCTCAGATGAAAACTAGAAAGTAGCTTTCCTAGAAACTTAATGGTGATGTGTAATTTCATCTCACAGAGTTACACTTATATTTCCTGCAACAGTCCGCTATCAATGTTTTTGAGGAACCTGAGAAGGAATAATTGGGATCACATTGAGGCCTATGCTGAAAAATAAAAAATCGTCAGTTCAAAACGTGAAAGAAGTTTTCTGAGAAACTTCTTTGTGATCTGTGAATTCCTCTCACAGAGTTACAGTTTATTTCTCAGGAAGCAGTTTGACAACACTCTTTTCGTGGAATCTGCAAAGTGAGATTTGGGAGCCCATAGGGGCCCATGGTGAAAAAGGAAATATCCTCAGTTGAAAACTAGAGAGAAGCTTTCCTAGAAACTTCTTGGTGATGTGTGAATTCATCTCAAAGAGTTACATTTATCTTTTCTGCAACAGTCCATTATCATTGTTTTTGAGGAACCTGAGAAGAAATTCTTTGGATCGCATTGAGGCCTACGCTGATAAAGGAAATATCATCAGTTCAAAATGTGAAAGAAGCTTTCTGAGAAACTTCTTTGTGATCTGTGAATTCCTCTCACAGAGTTACAACTTAGTTCTCAGGAAGCAGTTTGCTAACACTCTTTTCGTGGAATCTGCAAAGTGAGATTTGGGAGCCCATAGGGACTCATGATGAAAAAGGAAATATCCTCAGATAATAACTAGAGAGAAGCTTTCAGAGAGATTGCTTTCTGATGTGTGACTACATCACACAGAGTTCCACCCTTCCCTTCTTGGAATAGTTTGCTCACTCTGTTGTGTTGGGTTCTGCAAAGTGATATTTGGGAGCTCATTGAGGGCTATGGTGAAAAAGGAAATATCCTCAGATGAAAACTGGAGAGAAGCCTTATGAGAAACTGCATTGCGATGTGTGAAAGCAACTCACAGACTTTCTCATTTCTCTTCATTGTTCAGTGTGCTAACACAGTTTTCTAGAAGTCTGCAATGAGATACTTCTGAAGGCAATGAGGCTTACGGTGACAAAGGAAATATCCTCAGTTGAAAACTAGAAAGAGCTTTCTTAGAAACTTCTCGGTGATGTGTGAGTTCTTCTCAGAGAGCTACACTTATGTTTCGTGCAACAGTCCTTTATCAGTGTTTTTGAGGAAGCTTAGAAGGACTTCTTTGGATCGCATTGAGGCCTACGCTGATAAAGGAAATATCATCAGTTCAAAACGTGAAAGAAGCTTTCCGAGAAACTTCTTTGTGATCTGTGAATTCCTCTCACAGAGTTACAGCTTACTTCTCAGGAAGCAGATTGCTAACACTCTTTTCGTGGAATCTGCAATGTGAGAATTGGGAGCCCATAGGGGCTCATGGTGAAAAAGGAAATATCCTCAGATAACAACTTGAGGGAAGCTTTCTGAGAGGTTTCTTTCTGATGTGAGAATTCATCACACAGAGTTCCACCCTTCCCCTATTCAAAACTCTGCTAACTCTGTTATCTTGTGTTCTGCAAAGTGTTATTTTGGAGCTCATTGAGGGCTTTGGTGAAAAAGGAAATCTCCTCAGATGAAAACTGGAAAGAAGCCTTCTTTGAAACTGCATTGCGATGTGTGAATGCAACTCACAGAGTTACACCTTTCTCTTCAGTGTTCAGTGTGGTAACTCAGTTTTCTGGAAATCTGCAATGGGAGACTTCTGAACGCCTTGAAGCTTTCGGTGACAAAGGAAATATCCTCAGATTAAAACTAGAAAGAAGCTTTCCTAGAAACTTCTTGGTGATGTGTGAATTCATCTCACAGAGTTACACTTCTGTTTCCTCCAACAGTCCATAATCACTGTTTTTGAGGAACCTGAGAAGACTTCTTTGGATCGCGTTGAGTTCTGCGCTGATAAAGGATATATCATCAGTTCAAAACGTGAATGAAGCTTTCTGAGAAACTACTTTGTGATCTGTGAATTCCTCTCACAGTGTTACAGCTTAGATCTCAGTAAGGAGTTTACTAACACTCTTTTCGTGGAATCTGCAAAGAGAGATTTGGGAGCCCACACTGGCCCATGGTGAAAAAGGAAATATCCTCAGATAATAAGTAGAGAGAAGGTTTCTGAGAGATTGCTTTCTGTTGTGTGACTTCGTCACACAGAGTTCCACACTTCCCTTCTTGGAACAGTTTGCTAACTCTGTTATCTTCTGTTCTGCAAAGTGATATTTGGGAGCTCATGGAGCGCTGTGGTGGAAAAGGAAATATCCTCAGATGAAAACTGGAAAGAGGCCTTCTGACAAACTGCATTGCGATGTGTGAAGGCAAGTCACGGAGTTACAAC
Source organism: Rhinopithecus roxellana (assembly GCF_007565055.1). Classification (NCBI taxonomy): domain Eukaryota; kingdom Metazoa; phylum Chordata; class Mammalia; order Primates; family Cercopithecidae; genus Rhinopithecus; species Rhinopithecus roxellana. The sequence goes on along the minus strand of NC_044559.1, from coordinate 127,790,738 downwards.
TTTCTCTTCAGTGTTCAGTGTGCTAACACAGTTTTCTGGAAATCTGCAATGGGATACTTTTGAACGCAATGATGCTTACGGTGAAAAAGGAAATATCCTCTGATGAAACCTTGAAAGAAGCTTTCCTAGAAACTTCTTGGTGATGTGTGAATTCATCTCACAGAGTTACACTTATGTTTCCTGCAACAGTCCATTATCACTGTTTTTGAGGTAACTGAGAAGGAATACATTGGATCGCATTGAGGCCTACAATGATAAATAAAGTAGCATCAGTTCAAAACGTGAAAGAAGCTTCCTGAGAAACTTCTTTGTAATCGGTGAATTCCTCTCAGAGAGTTACAGCTGAGTTCTCTGGAAGCAGTTTGCTAATACTATTTTCGTGGAATCTACAAAGTGAGATTTGGGAGCCCATAGGGGCCCATGGTGAAAAAGGAAATATCCTCAGATAATAACTAGAGAGAAGCTTTCTGAGAGATTGCTTTCTGATGTGTGACTTCATCATACAGAGGTACCACCCTTCCCTTCTTGGAACAGTTTGCTAACTCTCTTATCTTGTGTTCTGCTAAGTGATATTTGGGAGCTCATTTAGGGCTATGGTGAAAAAGGAAATATCCTCAGATGAAAACTGGAAAGAAGCCTTCTGAGAAACTGCCTTTCGATGTGTGAATGCAACTCACAGAATTACACGTTTCTCTTCAGTGTTCAGTGTGCTAACCCAGTTTTCTGGAAATCTGCAATGGGATACTTCTGATCGCAATGAAGCTTACGGTGACAAAGGAAATATCCTCAGTTGAAAACTAGAAAGAAAAATCCTTAGAAACTTCTTGGTGATGTGTGAATTCATCTCCCAATGATACACTTATGTTTCATGCAACAGTCCATTATCACTGTTTTTGAGGCACCTGAGAAGGACTTCTGTGGATCGCATTGAAGCCTACGCTGATAAAGGAAATAGTCATCAGTTTAAAACGTGAAAGAAGCTTTCTGAGAAACTCCTTTGTGATCTGTGAATTCCTCTCACAGAGTTACACCTTAGTTTCAGGAAGCCGTTTGCTAACACTCTTTTCGTGAAATCTGCAAAGTGAGATTTGGGAGCCCATAGGGGCCCATGGTGAAAAAGAAAATATCCTCAGATAATAACTAGAGAGAAGCTTTCTGAGAGATTGCTTTCTGTTGTGTGACTTCATCACACAGAGTTCCACCCTTCCCTTTTTGGAACAGTTTGTTAACTCTGTTATCTTGTGTTCTGCAAAGTGATATTTGGGAGCTCATTGAGGGCTACGGTGAAAAAGGAAATATCCTCAGATTAAAACTGGAAAGAAGCCTTCTGATTAACTGCATTGCGACGTGTGAAGGCAAGTCACAGAGTTACACCTTTCTCTTCAGTGTTCACTGTGCTAACACAGTTTTCTGAAAATCTACAATGGGATACTTCTGAATGCAATGAAGCCTACGGTGACAAAGGAAATATTCTCAGATGAAAACTAGAAAGAAGCTTTCCTAGAAACTTCTTGGTGACGTGTGAATTCATCTAACAGAGTTACACTTATGTTTCCCGCAACAGTCCATCATCACTGTTTTGGAGGAACCTGAGAAGGACTTCTTTGGATCGCATTGAGGCCTACGCTGATAAACGAAATATCATCAGTTCAAAACATGAAAGAAGCTTTCTGAGAAATTTATTTGTGATCTGTGAATTCCTCTCACAGAGTTACAGCTTAGTTCTCAGAAGCTGTTTGCTAACACTTTTTTCGTGGAATCTGCAAAATGAGATTTGAGAGCCCATTGGGCCCCATGGTGAAAAAGGAAATATCCTCAGATAATAACTAGAGAGAAGCTTTCTGAGAGATTGCTTTCTGATGTGTGTCTTCATCACACAGATTTCCATCCTTCCCTTCTTGGAACAGTTTGCTAACTCTGTTATCTTGTGTTCTGCAAAGTGATATTTGGAAGCTCATTGAGGGCTATGGTGGAAAAGGAAATATCCTCAGATGAAAATGGAAAGAAGCCTTCAGAGAAACTGCATTGCGATGTGTGAATGCAACTCACAGAGTTACACCTTCCTCTTCAGTGTTCAGTGTGCTAACACAGTTTTCTGGAAATCTGCATTGGGTAGTTCTGAACGCAATGAAGCATACGGTGACAAGGGAAATATCCTCAGATGCAAACTAGAGAGAAGTTTTCCTAGAAACTTCTAAGTGATGTGTGAATTCACCTCACAGAGTTACACTTTTGTTTCCTGCAACAGTCCATTACCACTCTTTTTGAGGAACCTGGGAAGCACTTCTTCAGATCGCATTCAGGCCTACGCTGATGAAGGAAATATCATCAGTTCAAAACGTGGAAGAAATTTTCTGAGAAACTTCTTTGTGGTCTGTGAATTTCTCCCACAAAGTTAGAGCTTAGTTCTCAGGAAGCAGTTTGCTGACACGCTTTTCGTGGATTCTGCAAAGTGAGAGTTTGGAGCCCATAGGGGCCCATGGTGAAAAGGGAAATATCCTCAGATTATAACTAGAGTGAAGCTTTCTGAGAGATTGCTTTCTGATGTGTGACTTCATTACACAGAGTTCCACCCTTACTTTCATGGAACAGTTTGCTAACTCTCTTATCTTGTGTTCTGCAAGGTGATATTTCGGAGCTCATTGAGGACTATGGTGAAAAAGGAAATTTCCTCAGATGAAAACTGGAAAGTAGCCTTCTGAGAAACTGCATTGCGATGTGTGAATTCAATTCACAGAGTTACACTTTTCTCTTCAGTGTTCAGTGTGCTAACCCAGTTTTCTGGAAATCTGCATTGGGATACTTCTGAACGCAATGAAGCTTACGGTGACAAAGGAAATATCCTGAGTTGAAAACTAGAAAGAAGCTTTCCTAGAAACATCTTGGTAATGTGTGAATTCATCTCAGAGAGTTATACTTATGTTTCCTGCAAAAGTCCATTATCACTGTTTTTGGGGAACCTGAGACAGACCTCTTTGGATCGCATTGAGGCCTACGCTGAAAAAGGAAATATCATCAGTTCGAAACGTGAAAGAAGCTTTCTGAGAAACTTCTTTGTGATCTGTGAATTCCTCTCACAGAGTTACAGCTTAGTTCTCAGAAGCAGTTTGCTAACACTCTTTTCGTGGAATCTGCAAAATGAGATTTGGGAGCCCATAGGGGCCCATGGTGAAAAAGGAAATATCCTCACATAATAGCTAGAGAGAAACTTTCTGAGAGATTGCTTTCTGATGTGTGACTTCATCACACAGAGTGCCACCCTTCCCTTCTTGGAACAGTTGCTAACTCTGTTATCTTGTGTTCTGTAACGTGATATTTTGGAGCTTATTGAGGTCTATGGTGAAAAAGGAAATACCCTTAGATGAAAACTGGAACGAAGCCTTCTGTGAAACTGCATTGCTAGGTGTGAATGCAACTCACAGAGTTACATCTTTCTCTTCAGTGTTCAGTGTGCTAACACAGTTTTCTGGAAATCTGCAATGGGATAGTTCTGAACGCAATTAAGCTTACCATGACAAAAGAATTATCCGCAGATAAAAACTAGAAAGAAGCTTTCCTAAAATCTTCTTGGTGACGTGTGAATTAATCTCACAGAGTTATATTTTGTTTCCTGCAACAGTACATTATCAATGTTTTTGAGGATGTAAGAAGGACTTCTGTGGATCACATTGAGGCCTATGCTGATAAAGGAAATATCATCAGTTCAAAACGTAAAAGAAGCTTTCTGAGAAACTTCTTTATGATCTGTGAATTCCTATCACAGAGTTAAAGCTTAGTTCTCAGGAAGCAGTTTGCTAACACTCTTTTCGTGGAATCTGCAAAGTGAGATTTGGGAGCCCATAGGGGCCAATGGTGAAAAAGGAAATATCCTGAGATAACAACAAGAGAGAAGCTTTCTGAGAGATTGCTTTCTGATGTGTGACTTCATCACACAGATTTGCACCCTTCCCTTCTTGGAACAGTTTGCTAACTCTGTTATCTTGTGTCCTGCAAACTGATATTTGGGAGCTCATTTAGGGCTATGGTGAAAAAGGAAATAATCTCAGATGAAAACTGGAAAGAAGCCTTCTGAGAAACTGCATTGCGATGTGTGAATGTAACTCACAGAGTTACACCTTTCTCTTCAGTGGTCAGTGAGCTAACACAGTTTTCCGGAAATCTGCAATGAGACACTTCTGAATGCTATGAATATTAGAGTGACAAAGGAAATATCCTCAGATGAAAACTACAAAGAAGCTTTCCTAGAAACTTCTTGGTGACGTGAATTCATCTCACAGAGTTACACTTATGTTTCCTGCAACAGTCCATTAACACTGTTTTTGAGGAAACTGAGAAGGACTTCTTTTGACCGCATTGAGGACTAGCTGATAAAGGAAATATCATCAGTGCAAAACGTGAAAGAAGCTTTCTGAGAAACTTCTTTGTGATCTGTGAATTCCTCTCACAGAGTTACAGCTTAGTTCTCAGGATGCAGTTTACTAACACTGTTTTCGTGGACTCTACAAAGTGAGATTTGGGATCCCATAGTTGCCCATGGTGAAAATGGATATATCCTCAGATAATAACTAGAGAGAAGCTTTCTGAGAGATTGCTTTCTGATGTGTGACTTCACCACACAGAGTTCCACCCTTCCCTTCTTGGAATAGTTTGCTAAGACTGGTATCATGTGTTCTGGAAAGTGATATTTGGGAGCTCATTAAGGGCTATGGTGAAAAAGGAAATATCCTCAGATGAAAACTGGAAAGAAGCCTTCTCTAAACTGCCTTTCGATGTGTGAATGCAACTCACAGGGTTACACGTTTCTCTTTCTTGTTCAGTGTGCTAACACAGTTTTCTGGAAATCTGCAATGGGATACTTCTGAACAGAATGAATCATACGGTGACTAAGGAAATATACTCGGATGAAATCTAGAAAGAAGTTTTCCTAGAAACTTCCTGGTGATGTGTGAATTCATCTCACAGAGTTACACTTATGTTTCCTGCAACAGTCCATTATCACTCTTTTTGAGGAATCTCAGAAGGACTTCTTTAGATCGCATTGAGGCCTACGCTGATAAAGGAAATAACATCAGTTCAAAAGGTGAAAGAAGCTTTCTGAGAAACTTCTTTGTGATCTGTGAATTCCTCTCACAGAGTTACAGCTTAGTTCTCAGGAAGCAGTTTGCTAACACTCTTTTGGTGGAATCTGCAAAGTGAGTTGTGGAGCCCATCGGGGCCCATTGTGAAAAAGGAAATATCGTCAGATAATTACTAAAGAGAAGCTTTCTGAGAGATTGCTTCCTGAGTGTGACTTCATCACACAGAGTTCCACCCTTACCTTCTTGGAACAGTTTGATAACTTCTGTAATCTTGTGTTCTGCAAAGTGATATATGGGAGCTCATTGCGGTTTATGGTGAAAAAGGAAATACCCTCAGATGAAAACTGGAAAGAAGCCTTCTGTGAAACTGCATTGCGATGTGTGAATGCATCTCACAGAGTTACACGTTTCTCTTCCTTGTTCAGTGTGCTAACACAGTTTTCTGGAAATCTGCAATGGGAGACTTCTGAAAAGAATGAAGCTTACGGTGACAAAGGAAATATACTCGGATGAAAACAAGAAGGAAGCTTCTTAGAAACTTCTTGGTGATCTGTGAATTCACCTCACAGTGTTACACTTATATTTCAGTTAACAGTCCGTTATCAGTGTTTTTGAGGAAGCTGAGAAGGACTTCTTTGGATCGCATTGAGGCCTACGCTGATAAAGGAAATATCATTATTTTAAATCGTGAAAGAAGCTTTCTGATTAACTTCTTTGTGATCTGTGAATTCCTCTCACAGAGCTACAGCTTATTTCTCAGGAAGCAGTTTGCTAACACTCTTTTCGTGGAAACTGCAAAGTGAGATTTGGGAACCCATAGGGTCCATTGTGAAAAAGGAAACATCCTCACATATTAAGTGGAGAGAAACTTTCTGAGAGATTGCTTTCTGATGTGTGACTTCATCCCACAGAGTTCCACCCTTCCCTTCTTGGAACAGTTTGCTAACTCTGTGATCTTGTCTTCTGCAAAGTGATATTTGGAAGCTCATTGAGGACTACGGTGAAAAAGGAAATATCCTCAGATGAAAAGTGGAAAGAAGCCTTCTGAGAAACTGCATTGCGATGTGTGAATGCAACTCATAGAGTTACACCTTTCTCTTCAGTGTTCTGTGTGCTAACACAGTTTTCTCGAAATCTGCAATGGGATACTTCTGAACGCAATGAAGCTTACGGTGAGAAAGGAAATATCCTCAGTTGAAAACTAGAAAGAAGATTTCCTAGAAACTTCTTGATGATGTGTGAATTCATCTCACAGAGTTACACTTATGTTTCCTGCAACAGTCCATTATCACTGTTTTTGAGGAACCTGAGAAGGACTTCTTTGGATCGCATTGAGGCCTACGCTGATAAAGGAGATATCATCAGTTCAAAACGTGAAAGAAGCTTTCTGAGAATCTTCTTTGTGATCTGTGAATTCCTCTCACAGAGTTACAGCTTAGTTCTCAGGAAGCAGTTTGCTAACACTCTTTTAGTGGAACCTGCAAAGTAGATTTGGGGACCCATAGTTGCCCATGCTGAAAATGGATATATCCTGAGATAATAACTAGAGAGAAGGTTTCTGAGAGATTCCTTTCTGATGTGTGACTTCATCACACAGAGTTCCACCCTTCCCTTCTTGGAAAAGTTTGCTAACTCTGTTATCTTGTGTTCTGGAAAGTGATATGTGGGAGCTCATTGAGGGCTATGGTGGAAAAGGAAATATCCTCAGATGAAAACTGGAAGGAAGCCCTCTGAGAAACTGCATTGCGATGTGTGAATGCAACTCACAGAGTTAACACTTTCTCTTCAGTGTTCAGTGTGCTAACACAGTTTTCTGGAAATCTTCAACGGGATACTTCTGAACGCAACGAAGCTAACGGAGACAAAGGGAATATCCTAGGATGAAAACTAGAAAGAAGCTTTCCTAGAAACTTCTTGGTGATGTGTGAATTCATCTCACAGAGTTACACTTATGTTTCCTGCAACATTCCATTATCACTCTTTTGGAGGAACCTGAGAAGGACTTCTTTGGATCGCATTGAGGCCTACGCTGATAAAGGAAATATCATGAGTTCAAAACGTGAAAGAAGCTTTCTGAGAAACTTCTTTGTGATCTGTGAATTCCTCTCACATAGTTACAGCTTAGTTCTCAGGAAGCAGTTTGCTAACATTCTCTTCGTGGAACCTCAAAGTGACATTTGGAAGCCCATAGGGGCCCGTGGTGAAAAAGGAAATATTCTCAGATAATAACTAGAGAGAAGCTTTCTGAGAGATTGCTTTCTGATGTGTGACTTCATCACACAGCGTTCCACCCTCCCCTTCTTGGAACAGTTTGCTAACTCTGTTACCTTGTGTCCTGCAAAGTGATAAATAGGAGCTCATTGAGGGCTATGGTGAAAAAGGAAATATCTTCAGATGAAAACTGGAAAGAAGCCTTCTGAGAAACTGCATTGCGATGTGTGAATGCAACTCACAGAGTTAACCCTTTCTCTTCAGTGTTCAGTGTGCTAACACAGTTTTTTGGAAATCTGCAGTGGGATACTTCTGAACGCAATGCAGCTTTCGGTGACTAAGGAAATATCCTCAGATGAAAACTAGAAAGAAACTTCCTCACAAAACTTGTTGGTGAATTGTGAATTCATCTCACACAGTTACACTTATGATTCCTGCAACAGTCGATTATCACTTTTTTTGAGGAACCTGAGAAGGACTTCTTTGGATCGCATTGAGGCCTAGGCTGATAAAGGAAATATCATCAGTTCAAAACGTGAAAGAAGCTTTCTGAGAAACTTCTTTGTGATCTGTGAATTCTTCTCACAGTGTTACGGCTAATTCTCTTTTTGCAGTACCTGCAAACTGTGATTTGGGAGCCCAAAGGGGCCCATGGTGAAAAAGGAAATATCCTCACATAATAAGTAGAGAGAAGCTTTCTGACAGATTGCTTTCTGATGTGTGACTTCATCACTCAGAGTTCCACCCTTCCCTTCTTGGAACAGTTTGCTAACTCTGTTATCTTGTATTCTGCAAAGTGATATTTGGATCTCATTGAGGGCTATATTGGAAAAGGAAATATCCTCATATCAAAACAGTAAAGAAGCCTTCTGAGAAACTGTATTGCGATGTGTGAGCGAACTCACAGAGTTACACCTTTCTCTTCAGTGTTCAGTGTGCTGACACAGTTTTCTGGAAATCTGCAATGGGATACTTCTGAACGCAATGAAGCTTACGTTGACAAAGGAAATATACTCAGATAAAAACTAGAAAGAAGCTTTCCTAGAAACTTCTGGGTGATGTGTGAATTAATCTCACAGAGTTACACTTATGTTTCCTGCAACAGTCCATTATCACTGTTTTTGAGGAACCTGGGAAGGACTTCTTGGGATCACATTGAGGCCTACGCTGGTAAAGGAAATATCATCAGTTCAAAACCTGAAGGAAGCTTTCTGAGAAACTTCTTTGTGATCTGTGAATTCCTCTCACAGACTTACAGCTTAGTTCTCAGGAAGCAGTTTGCTAACACTCTTTTCGTGGAAACTGCAAAGTGAGATTTGGGAACCCATAGGGTCCATTGTGAAAAAGGAAACATCCTCACATATTAAGTGGAGAGAAACTTTCTGAGAGATTGCTTTCTGATGTGTGACTTCATCCCACAGAGTTCCACCCTTCCCTTCTTGGAACAGTTTGCTAACTCTGTGATCTTGTGTTCTGCAAAGTGATATTTGGAAGCTCATTGAGGGCTATGGTGAAAAAGGAAATATCCTCAGATGAAAAGTGGAAAGAAGCCTTCTGAGAAACTGCATTGCGATGTGTGAATGCAACTCATAGAGTTACACCTTTCTCTTCAGTGTTCTGTGTGCTAACACAGTTTTCTCGAAATCTGCAATGGGATACTTCTGAACGCAATGAAGCTTACGGTGAGAAAGGAAATATCCTCAGTTGAAAACTAGAAAGAAGATTTCCTAGAAACTTCTTGATGATGTGTGAATTCATCTCACAGAGTTACACTTATGTTTCCTGCAACAGTCCATTATCACTGTTTTTGAGGAACCTGAGAAGGACTTCTTTGGATCGCATTGAGGCCTACGCTGATAAAGGAGATATCATCAGTTCAAAACGTGAAAGAAGCTTTCTGAGAATCTTCTTTGTGATCTGTGAATTCCTCTCACAGAGTTACAGCTTAGTTCTCAGGAAGCAGTTTGCTAACACTCTTTTAGTGGAACCTGCAAAGTAGATTTGGGTACCCATAGTTGCCCATGCTGAAAATGGATATATCCTGAGATAATAACTAGAGAGAAGCGTTCTGAGAGATTGCTTTCTGATGTGTGACTTCATCACACAGAGTTCCACCCTTCCCTTCTTGGAAAAGTTTGCTAACTCTGTTATCTTGTGTTCTGGAAAGTGATATTTGGGAGCTCATTGAGGGCTATGGTGGAAAAGGAAATATCCTCAGATGAAAACTGGAAAGAAGCCTTCTGAGAAACTGCATTGCGATGTGTGAATGCAACTCACAGAGTTAACAATTTCTCTTCAGTGTTCAGTGTGCTAACACAGTTTTCTGGAAATCTGGAATGGGATACTTCTGAACGCAATGAACCTTACGGTGACAAAGGAAATAGCCTCAGATGAAAACTAGAAATAAGCTTTATTAAAAAACTTCTTGGTGATGTGTGAATTCATCTCACACAGTTACACTTATGTCTAATGCAGCAGTCCAATATCACGGTTTGTGAGGAACCTGAGAAAGACTTCTTTGGATCTCATTGAGGCGTACGCTGATAAAGAAAATATCATCAGTTCAAAACGTGAAAGAAGCTTTCTGAGAAACTTCTTTGTGATCTGTGAATTCCTCTCACAGATTTTCAGCTTAGTTCTCAGGAAGCAGTTTGCTAACATCCTTTTCGTGGAATCTGCAAAGTGAGGTTTGGGAGCAAATAGCGGCCCATGGTGAAAAAGGAAATATCCTCAGATAATAACTAGAGAGAAGCTTTTGAGAGATTGCTTTCTGATGTGTGACTTCATCACACAGAGTTCCACCGTTTCTTCTTTTAAAAGTTTGCTAACTCTTTTATCCTGTGTTCTGCAAAGTGATATTTGGGAGCTCATTGAGGGCTATGTTGAAAAAGGAAATATCCTCAGATCAAAACTGGAAATAAGCCTTCTGAGAAACTGAATGGCGATGTGTGAATGCAACTCACAGAGTTACACCTTTCTCTTCAGTGTTCAGTTTGCTGACACAGTTTTCTGGAAATCTGCAATGAGATACTTCTGAACGCCATGAACCTTATGGTGACAAAGGAAATATCCTCAGTTGAAAACTGGAAAGAAGCTTTCCTAGAAACCTCTTGATGATGTGTGAATTCATCTCACAGATTTACACTTATGTTTTCTTCACCAGTCCATTATCACTGCTTTTGAGGAAACTGAGAAGGACTTCTTTGGATCGCATTGAGGCCTACGCTGATAAAGGTAATATCATCAGTTCAAAACGTGAAAGAAGCTTTCTGAGAAACTTGTTTGTGATCTGCGAATTCCTCTCACAGAGTTACAGCTTAGTTCTCAGGAAGCAGTTTCCTAACACTCTTTTCGTGGAATCTGCAAAGTGAGATTTGGGAGCCCTTGGGGCGCATGATGAAAAAGGAAATATCCTCAGATAATAACTTCAGAGACGCTTACTGAGAGATGGCTTACTGATGTGTGACTTCATGACACAGAGTTCCATCCTTCCCTTCTTGGAAGAGTTTGCTAACTCTGTTATCTTGTGTTCTGCAAAGTGATTATTGGGAGCTCATCAACAGCTATGGTGAAAAAGGAAATATCCTCAGATGAAAACTGGAAAGAAACCTTCTGAGAAACTGCATTGCGATGTGTGAATGCAACTCACAGAGTTACACCTTTCTCTACAGTGTTCAGTGTGCTGACACAGTTTTCTGGAAATCTGCAATGGGATACTTCTGAACGCATTGAAGCTCACTGTGACAAAGGAAATATCCTCAGTTGAAATCTAGAAAGAAGCTGTCCTAGAAACTTCTTGGTGATATGTGAATTCACATCACAGAGTTACAGTTATGTGTCCTGCAACAGTCCGTAATCACTGTTTTTGGGAACCTGAGAAGGACTTCTTTGGATCGAATTGAGGCCTACGCTGATAAAGGAAATATCATCAGTTCAAAACGTGAAAGAAGTTTTCTGAGAAACTTCTTTGTGATCTGTGAATTCCTCTCACAAAGTTACAGCTTAGTTCTCAGGAAGCAGTTTGCTAACACTCTTTTCGAGGAATCCGCAAAGAGAGATTTGGGAGCCCATGGGGCCCATGGTGAAAAAGATATATCCTCAGATAATAAGTAGAGAGAAGCTTTCTGAGGGATTGCTTTCTGATGTGTGACTTCATCCCACAGAGTTCCACCGTTCCCTTCTTGGATCAGTTTGCTAACTCTGTTATCTTGTGTTCTGCAAAGTGATATTTGGAAGCTCATTGAGGGCTATGGTGAAAAAGGAAATAACCTCAGAAGAAAACTGGAAAGAAGCCTTCTGAGAAACTGCATTGCGATGTGTGAATGCAACTCACAGAGTTACACCTCTCTCTTCAGTGTTCAGTGTGCTAACACAGTTGTTTTGGAAATCTGCAATGGGATACTTCTGAACGCCATGAAGCTTACAGTGACAAAGGAAATATCCTCAGACGAAAAATAGAAAGAAGTTTCTTAGAAACTTCTTGGTGATGTGTGAATTCATCTCATAGAGTTACACTTAAGTATCCTGCAACAATCCATTATCACTGTATTTGAGGTACCTGAGAAGGAATACTTTGGATCGCATTGAGGCCTACGCTGATAAATAAAATATCATCTGTTCAGAACGTGAAAGAAGGTTTATGAGAAACTACTTTGTGATCTGTGAATTCCTCTTACAGAGTTAAACCCTGGTTCTCAGGAAGCAGTTTGCTAACACTGTTTGCGTGGAATCTGCAAAATGAGAATTGGGAGCCCAGAGGATCCCACAGTGAAAAAGGAAACATCCTCAGATAATAAGTAGAGAGAAGCTTTCTGAGAGATTGCTTTCTGATGTGTGACTTAATCACACAGAGTTCCACCCTTCCCTTCTTGGAAAACTTTGCTAACTCCGTTATCTTGTGTTCTCCAAAGTAATATTTGGGAAATCATTTAGGGCTATCGTGAAAAAGGAAATATCCTCAGATGAAAACTGGAAAGAAGCCTTCTGAGAAAATGCATTGTGATATGTGAATGTAACTCACAGAGTTACACCTTTCCCTCAGTGTTCTTTGTCCTAGCACAGTATTCTGGAAATCTGCAATGGGATACTTCTGAACGCAATGAAGCTTACGGAGACAAAGTAAATATCCTCAGTTGAAAATTAGAAAGAAGGTTTCCTAGAAACTTCTTGGTGATTTGTGAATTCATCTCACAGAGTTACACTTATGTTTCCTGCAACAGTCCATTATCACTCTTTCTGAGGAACCTGAGAAGGACTTCTTTGGATCGCATTGATGCCTACGCTGATAAAGGAATATCATCAGTTCAAAATGTGAAAGAAAGCTTTCTGAGAAACTTACTTTGTGATCTGTAAATTCCTCTCACATAGTTACAGCTTAGTTCTCAGGAAGCAGTTTGCTAACTCTCTTTTCGTGGAATCTGCAAAGTGAGATTTGGGAGCCCATAGGAGCTCATGTTGAAAAAGGAAATATCCTCAGATAATAACTAGAGAGAAGGCTTTCAGAGAGATTGCTTTCTGATGTGTGACTTCATCACACAGAGTTCCAACCCTTCCCTTCTTGGAACAGTTTACTAACTCTGTTGTCTTGGGTTCATGCAAAGTGATATTTGGGAGCTGATTGAGGGCTATGGTGAAAAAGGAAATATCCTCAGATGAAAACTGGAAAGAAGCCTTCTGAGAAACTGCATTGCGATGTGTGAATGGAACTCACAGAGTTACACCTTTCTCTTCAGTGTTCAGTTTGCTAACACAGCTTTCCGGAAGTCTGCAATGGGATACTTCTGAACGCAATGAAGCTTTCAGTGACAAAGGAAATATCCTCAGATTAAAACTATGGGGAAGCTTCTTAGAAACCTCTTGGGGATCTGGGAATTCATCTCACAGAGTTACACTTATGGTTCCTGCAACAGTCCATTATCACTGTTTTTGAGGAACCTGAGAAGGACTTTTTTGGATCGCATTGAGACCTACGCTGATAAAGGAAATATCATCAGTTCAAAACGTGAAAGAAGCTTTCTGAGAAACTTCTTTGTGATCTTTGAATTCCTCTCACAGAGTTACAGCTTAGTTCTCAGGAAGCAGTTTGCTAACACTCTTTTCGTGGAATCTGCAAAGAGAGACTTGGGAGCCCATAGGGGCCCATGGTGAAAAAGGAAATATCCTCAGATAATAACGAGAGAGATGCTTTCTGAGAGATTGCTTTCTGATGTGTGACTTCATCACACAGAGTTCCACCCTTCCCTTCTTGGAACAGATTGCTAACTCTGTTTTCTTGTGTTCGGCAAGTGATATTTGGAAAATCATTGAGGGCTATGGTGGAAAAGGGAATATCATCAGATGAAAACTGGCAAGAAGCCTGCTGAGAAACTGCATTGCGATGTGTGAATGCAACTCACAGAGTTACACCTTTCTCTTCAGTGTTCAGTGTGCTTACACAGTTTTCTGGAAATCTGTAATGGGATACTTCTGAACGCAATGAAGGCTTACGGTGACAAAGGAAATATCCTCAGATGAAAACTAGAAAGAAGCTTTCCTAGAAACTTCTTGGTGATGTGTGAATTAATCTCACAGAGATTACACCTATGTTTCGTGCAACAGTCCATTATCACTGTTTTTGAGGAACCTGAGAAGGACTTCTTTGGATAGCATTGAGGCCTACGCTGATAAAGGAAAGAGCATCAGTACAAACTGTGAAAGAAGCTTTCTGAGAAACTTCTTTGTGATCTGTGAATTCCTCTCGCAGAGTTACAGCTTTGTTCTCAGGAAGCAGTTTGCTAACACTCTTTTCGTGGAATCTGCAAAGTGAGATTTGGGAGCCCATAGGGGCCCATGGTGAAAAAGGAAATATCCTCAGATAATAACTAGAGAGAAGCTTTCTGAGAGATTGCTTTCTGATGTGTGACTTCATCACACAGAGTTCCACCCTTCCCTTCTTGGAACAGTTTGCTAACTCTATTATCTTGTGTTCTGCAAAGTGATATTTGGGAGCTCATTGAGGGCTATGGCTGAAAAAGGAATTATCCTCAGATGAAAACTGAAAAGAAGCCTTCGGAGAAACTGCATTGCGATGTGTGCATGCAACTCAGAGAGTTACACCGTTTCTCTTCAGTGTTCAGTGTTCTAACACAGTATTCTGGAAATCTGCAATAGGATACTTCTGAACGCCATGAAGCTTACAGTGACAAAGGAAATATCCTCAGGTGAAAACTAGAAAGAAGCTTTCTTAGAAACTTCTTCGTGATGTGTGAATTCATCTCACAGAGTTACACTTATGTTTCCTGCCACAGTCCATTATCACTGTTTTTGAGGAACCTGAGAAGGACTTCTTTGGATCGCATTGTAGGCCTACGCTGATAAAGGAAATATCATCAGTTCAAAACGTGAAAGAAGCTTTCTGAGAAACTTCTTTGTTATCTGTGAATTACTCTCACAGAGTTACAGCTTAGTTCTCAGGAAGCAGTTTGCTAACACTCTTTTCGTGGAATCTGCAAAGTGAGATTTGGGAGCCCATAGGGGCCCATGGTGAAAAAGGAAATATCCTCAGATAATAACTAGAGAGAAGCTTTCTGAGAGATTGCTTTCTTATGTGTGACTTCATCACAGAGTTCCACCCTTTCCTTCTTTGAACAGTTTGCTAACTCTGTTATCTTGTGTTCTGCAAAGTGATATTTGGGAGCTCATTGAGGGCTATGGTGAAAAAGGAAATATCCTCAGATGAAAACTGGAAAGAAGCCTTCTGAGAAACTGCATTGCGATGTGTGAATGCAACTCATGGAGTTACACCTTTGCTCTTCAGTGTTCAGTTTGCTGACACAGTTTTCTGGAAATCTGCAATGGGATACTTCTGAACGCAATGAAGCTTACGGTGACAAAGGAAATATCCTCAGATGAAAACTAGAAAGAAGCTTTCTTAGAAACTTCTTGGTGATGTGTGAATTCATCTCACAGAGTTACACTTATGTTTCCTGCACAGGCCCATTATCACTGTTTTTGAGGTACCTGAGAAGGACTTCTTTGGATCGCATTGAGGCCTACACTGATAAAGGAAATATCATCAGTTCAAAACGTGAAAGAAGCTTTCTGAGAAACTTCTTTGTGATCTGTGAATACCTCTCACAGAAGTTACAGCTTAGTTCTCAGGAAGCAGTTTGCTAACACTCTTTCGTGGAATCTGCAAAGTGAGATTTGGGAGCCCCTAGGGGCCCATGGTGAAGAAGGAAGTATCCTCAGATAATAACTAGAGAGTAAGCTTCTGAGAGATTGCATTCTGATGTGTGACTTCATCACACAGAGTTCCACCCTTCCCTTCTCTGGAACAGTTTGCTAACTCTGTTATCTTGTGTTCTGCAAAGTGATATTTGGGAGCTCATTGAGGGCTATGGTGAAAAGGAAATATCCTCAGATGAAAACTGGAAAGAAGCCTTTGAGAAACTGCATTTCGATGTGTGAATGCAACTCACAGAGTTACACCTTTCTCTTCAGTGTTCAGTGTGCTAACACAGTTTTCTGGAAATCTGCAATGGGATACTTCTGAACGCAATGAAGCTTACGGTGACAAAGGAAATATCCTCAGATGAAAACTTGAAAGAAGCTTTCCTAGAAACTTCTTGGTCATGTGTGAATTCATCTCACAGAGTTACAGTTAAGTTTCCTGCAACAATCCATTATCACTGTATTTGAGGTACATGAGAAGGAATACTTTGGATCGCTTGAGGACCTACGCTGATAAAAAAAATATCATCAGTTCAGAAAGTGAGAGAAGCTTTCTGAGAAACTTCTTTCTGATCTGTGAATTCCTCTTACAGAGTTAAACCTTAGTTCTCAGGAAGCAGTTTGCTAACACTGTTTTCGTGGAATCTGCAAAGTGGTATTTGGGACCCATAGGGGCCCACGGTGAAAAAGGAAACTTAGTCAGATGATAAGTAGAGAGAAGCTTTCCGAGAGGTTACTGTCTGATGTGTGACTTCATCACACACTGTTCCACCCTTCTCTTCTTGGAACAGTTTGCTAACTCTGTTAGTCTTGTGTTCTGCAAAGTGATATTTGGGAGCCCACAGGGGCCCATGGTGAAAAAGGAAATATCCTCAGATGAAAACTGGAAAGAATCCTTCTCAGAAACTGCATTGCCATGTGTGAATGCAACACACAGAGTTACACGTTTCTCTTCAATTTTCAGTGTGCTACACAGTTTTCTGGAAATCTGCAATGGGATGCTTCTGAACGCCATGAAGCTTACAGGTGACAAGGAAATATGCTCAGTAGAAAACTAGAAAGAAGCTTTCGTAGAAACTTCTTGGTGACGTGTGAATTCATCTCACAGTGTTACACTTATGTTTCCTGCAACAGTCCATTATCACTGTTATTGAGGAACTGAGAAGGAATTCTTTGCATCGCATGAGGCTTACGCTGATAAAGGATATATCATCAGTTCAAAACGTGAAAAGAAGCTTTCTGAGAAACTTCTTTGTGATCTGTGAATTCCTATCAGAGAGTTACAGCTTAGTTCTCAGGAAGCAGTTTGCTAACCACTCTTTCGTGGAATCTGCAAAGTGAGATTTGGGAGCCCATAGGGGCCATGGTGAAAAAGGAAATATCCTCAGATAATAACTAGAGAGAGAAGCTTTCTGAGAGATTGCTTTCTGATTGTGACTTCATCACACAGAGTTCCACCCTTTCTTTTGGAACAGTTTTGCTAACTCTGTTATCTTGTGTTCCGCAAAGTGATATTTGGGAGCTCATTGAGGGCTATCTGAAAAAGGAAATATCCTCAGATGAAAACTGGAAAGAAGCCTTCTCGAGAAACTGCATTGCGATGTGTGAATGCAACTCACAGAGTTACACCTTTCTCTTCAGTGTTCAGGTGCTAACACAGTTTTCTGGAAATCTGCAATGGGATACATCTGAACGCAATGAAGCTTACGGTGACAAAGGAAATATCCTCAGTTGAAAACTAGAAAGAAGCTTTCATAGAAACTTCTTCGTGATGGGTGAATTCATCTCACAGAGTTCCACTTATGTTTCCTGCAACAGTCCATATCACTTTTTTTGAGGAACCTGAGAAGGACTTCTTTGGATCGCATTGAGGCCTACGCTGCTAAAGGAAATATCATCAGTTCAAAACGTGAAAGAAGCTTTCTGAGAAACTTCTTTGTGATCTGTGATTCCTCTCACAGAGTTACAGCTTAGTTCTCAGGAAGCAGTTTGCTAACACTCTTTTCGTGGAATCTGCAAAGTGAGATTTGGGAGCCCATGGGGCCCATTGGTGAAAAAGGAAATATCCTCAGTTTAATCGTTAGATGAGAAGCTTTCTGAGAGATAGCTTTCTGATGTGTGACTTCATCAACAGAGTTCCAACCTTCCCTTCTTGGAACAGTTTTGCTAACTCTGTATCTTGTGTTCTGCAAAGTGATATTTGGGAGCTCATTGAGGGCTATTTTAAAAAAGGAAAATATCTCAGATGAAACTGGAAAGAAGCCTTCTGAGAAACTGCATTGCGATGTGTGATGAACACACAGAAGTTACACCTTCTCTCTTCAGTGTTCAGTGTGCTAACACAGTTTTCTGGGAAATCTGCAATGGGATACTTCTGAACGCAATGAAGCTTACGGTGACAAGGAAATATCCTCAGTGAAAACTAGAAAGAAGCTTTCCTAGAAACTTCTTGGTGATGTGTGAATTCATCTCACAGAGTACACTTATGTTTCCTGCAACAGTCCACTATCACGTTTTTGAGGAACCTGAGAAGACCTCTTTGGAATCGATGAGGCCTACGCTGATAAAGGAAATATCATCAGTTCAAACGTGAAAGAAGCTTTCTGAGAAACTTCTTTGTGATCTGTGAATTCCTCTCACAGAGTTACAGCTTAGTTCTCAGGAAGGATGTTGCAAACTCTTTTCGTGGAATCTGCAAAGTGAGATTTGGGAGCCCATAGGGGCCCATGTTGAAAAAGGAAATGTCCTCAGATCAAAACTGGAAAGAAGCCTTCTGAGAACTGCATTGCGATGGGTGAATGCAACTCAAAGAGTTACACGTTCTCTTCACTGTTCAGTGTGCTTAATTGTTTTTTGGAAATCTGCAATGGAATATTTCTGAACACAATGAAGCTTACGGTGACAAAAGAAATATCCTAGATGAAAACTAGAAAGAAGCTCTCCTAGAAACTTCTCGGTGATGAGTGAATTCATCTCACAGAGTTACACTTATTTTTCCTGGAACAATCCATTATCACTGTTTTTGAGGTACCTGAGAAGGAATATTTGGTCGTATCGAGGCCTACGCTGAGAAATAAAATATCATCAGTTGAAAACGTGAAAGAAGCTTTCTGAGAAACTTCTTTGTGATCTGTGAATTCTCTCACGGTTACAGCTTAGTTTCTCAGGAAGCAGTTTGCTATCACCTTTTCGTGGAATCTGCAAAGTGGGATTTGGGAGGCCATAGGGGCCATGGTGAAAAGGAAATCCTCAGAGGAAAACTGGAAAGAAGCCTTCTGAGAAACTGCGTTTCGATGTGTGAATGCAACCCACAGAGTTACACCTTTCTCTTCAGTGTTCAGTGTGCTGACACAGTTTTCTGGAAATCTGCAGTGGGATACTTCTGAACGCAATGAATCTTACGGTGACGAAGGAAATATCCTCAGTTGAAAATTAGAAAGGCTTTCCTAGAAACTTCTTGGTGATGTGTGATTTCCTCTCACAGAGTACACTTATGCTTTCTGCAACAGTCCATTATCACTGTTTTGAGGAACTTGAGGACTTCTTCGGATAGCATTGAGGCCTACGCTGATAAAGGAAATATCATCAGTTCAAAACATGAAAAAAGCTTTGAGAAACTTCTTTGTGATCCGCGAATTCTCTCACAGAGTTACAGCTTAGTTCTCAAAGCAGATTGCTAACACTCTTTTCATGTAATCTGCAAAGTGAGATTGGGAGCCCATAGGGGCCTATGCTGAAAAAGGAAATATCATCAGATAATAAGTAGAGAGAAGCTTTCTGAGAGATTGCTTTCTGATGTGTGACTTCATCACCAGACTTCCATCCTTCCCTTCTTGGTACAGTTTGCTAACTTGTTATCTTGTGTTCTGCAAAGTGATATTTGTGAGCTCATGAGGGCTATTGTGAAAAAGGAATATCCTCAAGAAAACTGGAAAGAAGCCTTCTGAGGAACTGCATTTCGATGTTGAATGCAACTCACAGAGTTCACCTTTCTCTTCAGTGTTCAGGGTGCTAACACAGTTTTCTGGAAATCTGCAATGGGATATATCTGAAGGCAATGAAGCTTACGATGACAAAGGAAATATCCTGAGATGAAAACTAGAAAGAAGCTTGCTAGAAACTTCTTGGTGTGTGAATTCATCTCACAGTGTTACTCTTATGTTTCCTGCAACAGTCCTTATCACTGTTTTTGAGGAACCTGAGAAGGACTTCTTTGGATCGCATTGAGGCCTACGCCGATAAAGGAAATATCATCAGTACAAAACGTGAAAGAAGCTTTCTGAGAAACTTCTTTGTGATCTGTGATTCCTCTCACGGAGTTACAGCTTAGTTCTCAGGAAGCAGTTTGCTATCACTCTTTTCGTGGAATCTGCAAAGTGGGATTTGGGAGGCCATAGGGGCCCATGGTGAAAAAGGAAATACCCTCAGATAATAAGTACAGAGAAGCTTTCTGAGAGGTTGCTTTCTGATGTGTGACTTCATCAGACAGAGTTCCACCCTTCCCTTCTTGGAACAGTTTGCTCACTCTGTTCTGTTGGGTTCTGCAAAGTGTTATTGGGAGCTCATTGAGGGCGTTGGTGAAAAAAGGAAATATCCAACGAAACTTTAAAGAAGCCTTGAGAAACAGCATTGCGATGTGTGAAGCAACTCACCGAGTGGCACCTTTCTCTTCAGTTGTTCATTGTGCTAACACAGTTTTCTGGAAATCTGCAATGGGATACTTCTGAATGCAATGAAGGTTACAGTGACAAAGGAAATATCCTCAGATGAAAACTTAAAAGAAGCTTCCTAGAACTTCTTGCGATG
>NC_044559.1:127716088-127770332 GCF_007565055.1 Rhinopithecus roxellana | reverse complement strand
ACACACTGAACACTGAAGAGAAATTAACTCTGTGAGTTGCATTCACACTCGCAATGCAGTTTCTCAGAAGGCTTCTTTCCAGTTTTCATCTGAGGATATTTCCTTTTTCACCATAGCCCTCAATGAGCTCCCAAATATCACTTTGCAGAACACAAGATAACAGAGTTAGCAAACTGTTCCAAGAAGGGAAGGGTGGAACTCTGTGTGATGAAGTCACATCAGAAAGCAATCTCTCAGAAAGCTTCTCTCTAGTTATTATCTGAGGATATTCCTTTTTCACATGGGCCCTATGGGCTCCCAAATCTACTTTGCAGATTCCACGAAAAGAGTGTTAGCAAACTGCTTCCTGAGAACTAAGCTGTAACTCTGTGAGAGGAATTCACAGATCACAAAGAAGTTTCTCAGAAAGCTTCTTTCACGTTTTGAACTGATGATATTTCCTTTATCAGCGTAGGCCTCAATGCGATCCAAAGAAGTCCTTCTCAGGTTCCTCAAAAACAGTGATAATGGACTGTTGCAGGAAACATAAGTGTAACTCTGTGAGATGAATTCACACATCACCAAGAAGTTTCTAGAAAGCTTCTTTCTAGTTTTCAACTGAGGATATTTCCTTTGTCACCGTAAGCTTCATTGCGTTCAGAAGTATCCCATTGCAGATTTCCAGAAAACTGTGTTAGCACACTGAACACTGAAGAGAAAGGTGTAACTCTGTGAGTTGCATTCACACATCGCAATGCAGTTTCTCAGAAGGCTTCTTTCCATTTTCATCTGAGGATATTTCCTTTTTCACCATAGCCCTCAATGAGCTCCCAAATATCACTTTGCAGAACACAAGATAACAGAGTTAGCAAACTGTTCCAAGAAGGGAAGGGTGGAACTCTGTGTGATGAAGTCACACATCAGAAAGCAATCTCTCAGAAAGCTTCTCTCTATTATCTGAGGATATTCCTTTTTCACATGGCCCTATGGGCTCCCAAATCTCACTTTGCAGATTCCACGAAAAGAGTGTTAGCAAACTGCTTCCTGAGAACTAAGCTGTAACTCTGTGAGAGGAATTCACAGATCACAAAGAAGTTTCTCAGAAAGCTTCTTTCACGTTTTGAACTGATGATATTTCCTTTATCAGCGTAGGCCTCAATGCGATCCAAAGAAGTCCTTCTCAGGTTCCTCAAAAACAGTGATAATGGACTGTTGCAGGAAACATAAGTGTAACTCTGTGAGATGAATTCACACATCACCAAGAAGTTTCTAGGAAAGCTTCTTTCTAGTTTTCTGAGGATATTTCCTTTGTCACCGTAGCTTCATTGCGTTCAAGATCCCATGTAGATTTCCAGAAAACTGTGTTAGCACACTGAACACTGAAGAGAAAGTGTAACTCTGTGAGTTGCATTCACACATGCAATGCAGTTTCTCAGAAGGCTTCTTTCCAGTTTTCATCTGAGGATGTTTCTTTTTCACCATAGCCCTCAGAGTACCAAATATCGCTTTACAGAACACAAGATAACAGAGTTAGCAAATGTTCCAAGAAGGGAAGGTGGAAGTCCGTGTGACGATGTCATACACCAGAAACAATCTCTCAGAAAGCGTCTCTGGAAATTATCTGGGATATTTCCTTGTTCCACCATTGGGCCACCTATGTGCTCCCAAATCTCACTTTGCAGATTCCACGAGAAGAGTGTTAGCAAACTGCTCCCTGAGAACTAAGCTGTAACTCTGTGAGAGGAATTCACAGATCACAAAGAAGTTTCTCAGAAACTTGTTTCACGTTTTGAACTGATGATATTTCCCTTTATCAAGTGTAGCCCTCAATGCGATCAAAGAAAGCTTTCGCAGGTTCCCCAAAAACAGTGATAATGCACTGTTGCAGGAACATAAGTGTAACTCTGTGAGATGAATTCACCCATCACCAGATATTTCAGGAAAGACTTTTTTCTAGTTTTCATCTGAGGATATTTCCTTTGTCACCGTAAGCTTCATTGCGTTCAGAAGTATCCCATTGCAGATTTCCAGAAAACTGTGTTAGCACACTGAACACTGAAGAGAAAGGTAACTCTGTGAGTTGCATTCACACATCGCAATGCAGTTTCTCAGAAGGCTTCTTTCCAGTTTTCATCTGAGGATATTTCCTTTTTCACCATAGCCCTCAATGAGCTCCCAAATATCACTTTGCAGAACACAAGATAACAGAGTTAGCAAACTGTTCCAAGAAGGGAAGGGTGGAACTCTATGTGATGAAGTCACACATCAGAAAGCAATCTCTCAGAAAGCTTCTCTCTAGTTATTATCTGAGGATATTTCCTTTTCACCATGGGCCCCTATGGGCTCCCAAATCTCACTTTGCAGATTCCACGAAAAGAGTGTTAGCAAACTGCTTCCTGAGAACTAAGCTGTAACTCTGTGAGAGGAATTCACAGATCACAAAGAAGTTTCTCAGAAAGCTTCTTTCACGTTTTGACTGATGATATTTACTTTATCAGCTTAGGCCTCAGGCGATCCAAGAAGTCATTCTTATGTTCATCAAAAGTGATAGCGGACTGTTGGCAGGAAACTAAGTGTAACTGTGAGAGATGAATTCAACACATCCAAAGAAGTTTTTTAAGAAGCTTTTCGAGTTTTCTCTGAGGATATTCCATTGTCAACCAGAAGCTTCATTACGTTCAGAAAAGTACCCATTGCAGATTTAACAGAAAACTGGGTGGGAACACTGAACGCTGAAGAGAAAGTGTAACTCTGTGAGTTGCAGTTCACACGTCACAATGCAGTTTCTCAGAAAGGCTTCTTTCCAGTTTCCCATCGAGGATATTTCCTTTTCACCATAGACCTAAATTAGCTCCCAAATATAACTTTGCAGAAACACAAAATAACAGAGTTAGCAAACTGTTCCAAGAAGGGAAGGGTGGAATGGAACTATGTGGTGATGAAGTCACACATCAGAAGCAATCTCTAAGAAAGCTTCTCTCTAGTTTATTTTCTGAGGATAGTTTCCTTTTTCACCACGGGCCCCTATGGGCTCCCAAATCTCACTTTGCAGATTGCATGAAAAGAGTGTAGCAAAATGCTTCCTGAGACTAAGTTGTAACTCTGTGAGAGGAATTCACAGATCACAAAGAAGTTTCTCAGAAAGCTTCTTTCACGATTTGACCTGAGATATTTCCTTTATCAGCGTGGTCCTCAATGTGATCCAAAGAAGTCCTTCTCAGGTTCCTCAAAACAGTGATAATGGACTGTTGCACGAAACATCTGTGTAAAACTGTGGAGATGAATTCCACACTCAGAAAGAAGTTTCTACGAAAGCTTCATTCTAGTTTTCGTCTGAGGGATATTTCCTTTGTCACCGTAAGCTTCATTGCATTCAGAAATATCCCTTGCAGATTTCCAGAAAGCCGTGTTATCCACACTGAACACTGAAGGAGAAAGGTGTTACTCTGTGAGTTGCATTCACACGTTGCAATGCAGTTTCTCAGAAGCCTTCTTTCCATTTTTCATTTGAGATATTTCCTTTTTCACCATAGCCCTCAATGAGCTCCCAAATACCACTTTGCAGAACACAAGATAACAGAGTTAGCAAGCTGTTCCAAGAAGGGAAGGGGTGGAACTCTGTGTGATGAAGTCACACTCAGAAAGCAACCTCTCTGAAAGCTTCTCTCTAGTAATTATCGTACGATAATTCCTTTTTTAACATGGGTCCCTATGGCTCCCAATCTCACTTTGCAGATTCCACGAGAAGTGTGTTTGCAAACTGCTTCCTGAGAACTAAGCTGTAAGTCTGTGAGAGAAATTCACAAATCACAAAGAAGTTTCTCAGAAAGTTTCTTTCACGTTTTGAACTCATGATATGTCCTTTGTCAGCGTAAGCCTCAATGTGATCCAAGAAGTCTTTCTCAGGTTCCACAAAAGAGTGAGAATGGACTGTTGCAAGAAACATAAGTGTAACTCTGTGAGATACATTCACCCATCACGAAGAAGTTTCTGGAAAGCTTCTCTTTCTAGTCTTCAACTGAGGATATCTCCTTAGTCTCCGTAAGCTTCATTGCGTTCAGAAGTATCCCATTGAAGATTTCCAGGAAACGGTGTTAGCACACAGAACACTGAAGAGAAAGGTGTAACACTGTGAGTTACATTAGCACATCACAATGCAGTTTTCTCAGAAGGCTTCTTTCCAGTTTTCATCTGAGGATATTTCCTTTTTCACCACGGGCCCCTATGTGCTCTCAAATATCACTTTGCAGAACACAAGATAACAGAGTTAGCAAACTGTTCCAAGAAGGGAACGGTGGAACTCTGTGTGATGCGGTCACACATCAGAAAGCAATCTCTAAGAAAGCTTCTCTCTAGTTATTATCAGAGGATATTCCTTTTTCACCATTGGGCCCTATGGGCTTCCAAATCTCACTGTGTAGATTCCACGAAAATAGTGTTAGCAACACTGCTTCCTGAGAACTAAGCTGTAACTCTGTGAGAGGAATTCACAGATCACAAAGAAGTTTCTCAGAAAGCTTCTTTCACGTTTTGAACTGATGATATTTCCTTTATCAGCGTAGGCCTCAATGCGATCCAAAGAAGTCCTCTCAGGTTCCTCAAAACAGTGATAATGGACTGTTGCAGGAAACATAAGTGTAACTCTGTGAGATGAATTCACACATCACCAAGAAGTATTCTAGGAAAGCTTCTTCCTAGTTTTCATCTGAGGATATTTCCTTTGTCATCGTAAGCTTCATTACGTTCAGAAGTATCCCATTGCAGATTTACAGAAAACTGTGCTAGTCACTGAACACTGAAGAGAAGGTGTAACTCTGTGAGTTGCATTCACACATCACAATGCAGTTTCTCAGAAGGCTTCTTTCCAGTTTTCCATCTGAGGATATTTCCTTTTTCACCATAGACCTAAATGAGCTCCCAAATATCACTTTGCAGAACACAAAATAACAGAGTTAGCAAACTGTTCCAAGAAGGGAAGGGTGGAACTATGTGTGATGAAGTCACACATCAGAAAGCAATCTCTCAGAAAGCTTCTCTCTAGTTATTTTTGAGGATAGTTCCTTTTTCACCAAGGGCCCCTATGGGCTCCCAAATCTTACTATACAGATTACACGAAAAGAGTGTTAGCAAACTGCTTCCTGAGAACTAAGTTGTAACTCTGTGAGAGGAATTCATAGATCACAAGGAAGTTTCTCAGAAACCTTCTTTCACGTTTTGAAATGACGATATTTTATTTATCAGCGTAGGCATAAATGCGATCCTAAGAATTCCTTCTCAGGTTCCTCACAAATAGTGATAATAGACTGTTGCACGAAACATAAGTGTAACATTGTGAGATGAATTCACACATCACCAAGAAGTTTCCTGGAAAGCTTCTTTCTAGTTTCCATCTGAGGATATTTCCTTTGTCACCGTAAGCTTCATTGCTTTCAAAAGTATCCCATTGCACATTTCCAGAAAAGTGTGTCAGCAAACAGAACACTGAAGAGAAAGGTGTAACTCTGTGAGTTGCCTTCACACATTGCAATGCAGTTTCTCAGAAGGCTTCTTTCCAGTTTTCATCTGAGGATATTTCCTTTTTCACCATGGCCCTCAAAGAGCTCCCAAGGATCACTTTGCAGAACACAGGATAACAGAGTTAGCAAACTGTTCCAAGAAGGGAAGGGTGGAACTCTGTGTGATGAAGTCACACATCAGAAAGCAATCTCTCAGAAAGCTTCTCTCTAGTTATTATCGGAGGATATTTCCTTTTTCAACATAGGCCCCTATGGGCTCCCAAATCTCACTTTACAGATTCCACGAAAAGAGCGTTAGCAAACGGCTTCCAGAGAACTAAGCTGTAACTCTGTAAGAGGAATTCACAGATCACAAAGAACTTTCTCAGAAAGCTTCTTTCAGGTTTTGAACTTATGATATTTAATTTAACAGCATAGGCCTCAATGCAGTCCAAAGAAGTCCTTCTCAGGTTCCTCAAAAACAGTGATAATGGACTGTTGCAGGAAATATAAGTGAAATTCTGTGAGATGAATTCACACATCACGAAGAAGTTTATAGGAAAGCTTCTTTCTAGTTTTCAAGTGAGGATATTTCCTTTGTCACCGTAAGCTTCAGTGGGTTCAGAAGTATCCCATTGCAGATTTCCAGAAAACTGCGTTAGCAAACTGAACACTGAAGGGAAAGGTGTAACTCTGTGAGTTGCATTCACACATCGAAATGCAGTTTCTCAGAAGGCTTCTTTCCAGTTTTCATCTGAGGATATTTCCTTTTTCCCCATATCCCTCAATGAGCTCCCAAATATCACTTTGCAGAACACAAGATAACAGAGTTAGCAAACTGTTCTAAGAGGGGAAGGGTGGAACTGTGTGTGATGAAGTCACACATCAGAAAGCTATCTCTCAGAAAGCTTCTCTCTAATTATTATCTGACGATATTTCCTTTTTCACCATGGGCCCCTACGGGCTCCCAAATCTTACTTTACAGATTACACGAAAAGAGTGTTAGCAATCTGCTTCCTGAGAACTAAGCTGTAACTCTGTGAGAGGAATTCACAGATCACAAGGAAGTTTCTGAGAAACCTTCTTTCACGTTTTGAAATGACAATATTTTGTTTATCAGCGTAGGCCTAAATGCGATCCTAAGAATTCCTTCTCAGGTTCCTCACAAATAGTGATAATAGACTGTTGCACGAAACATAAGTGTAACATTATGAGATGAATTCACACATCACCAAGAAGTTTCTATGAAAGCTTCTTCCTAGTTTTCAACTGAGGATATTTCCTTTCTCACCGTAAGCTTCATTGCGGTCAGAAGTATCCCATTGCCGATTTCCAGAAAACTGTGTCAACACACTGAACAGTGAAGAGAAAGGTGTAACGCTGTGAGTTGCATTCACACATCACAATGCAGTTTCTAAGAAGGCTTCTTTCCAGTTTTCATCTGAGGATATTTCCTTTTTCACCATAGCCCTCAATGAGGTACCAAATATCACATTGAAGAACCCAAGATAACAGGGTTACCAAACTGTTCCAAGAAGGGAAGTGTGGAACTCTGTGTGATGAAGTCACTTATCAGAAAGCAATATCTCTGAAAGCTTCTCTCTAGTTATTATCTGAGAATAGTTCCTTTTTCACCATGGGCCCCTAAGGGCTCCGAAATCTCACTTTGCAGATTCCACGAAAAGAGTGTTAGTAAACTGCTTCCTGAGAACTAAGCTGTAACTCTGTGAGAGGAATTCACAAATCACAAAGAAGTTTCTCAGAAAGCTTCCTTCAGGTTTTGAACTGAGGATATTTCCTTTATCAGCGTAGGCCTCAATGCGATCCAAAGAAGTCCTTCTCAGGTTCCTCAAAAACAGTGAAAATGGACTGTGGAAGGAAACATAAGTGGAACTCTGTGAGATGAATTCACACATCACCAAGAAGTTTCCTGGAAAGCTTCTTACTAGTTTTCAACTGAGGATATTTCCTTTTTCACCATAACCCTCACTGAGCTCCCAAATAACACTTGGCAGAACACAAGATAACAGAGTTAGCAGACTGTTCCAAGAACGGAAGGGTGGAAATCAGTGTGATGAAGTCAACCATCAGAAAGCAATCTCTCAGAAAGCTTCTCTCTACTTATTATCTCACGATATTTCCTTTATCACCATTGGGCCATATGGGCTCCCAAATCTCACTTTGCAGATTCCACGAAAAGAGTGTTAGCGAACTGCTTCCTGAGAATTAAGCTGTAACTCTGTGAGAGGAAATCACAGATCACAATTAAGTTTCTCAGAAAGTTTCTTTCACGTTTTGAACTGATGATATTTCCTTTATCAGCGTAGGCCTTAATGGGATCCAAAATACTCCTTCTCAGGTTCCTCAAAAACAGTGATAATGGACTGTTGCAGGAAGCATAAATGTAACTCTGTGAGATGAATTCACACATCACCAAGAAGTTTCTAGGAAACCTTCTTTCTAGTTTTCAACTGAGAATATTTCATTTGTTACCGTAAGCTTCAATGCGTTCAGAAGTATCCCATTGCAGATTTCCAGAAAACTGTGTGAGTACACTGAACACTGAAGAGAAAGGTGTAACTCTGTGAGTTGCATTCACACATCAAAATGCACTTTCTCAGAAGGCTTCTTTCCAGGTTTCATTTGAGGATATTTCCTTTTTCACCATAGGCCTCGATGATTTCAGAATTATCACTTTGTATAACACAAGATAACAGAGTTAGAAAACTATTCCAAGAAGGGAAGTGTGGATCTCTGTGTGATAAAGTGACATATCAGAAAGCAATCTCTCAGAAAGCTTCTCTCTAGTTATTATCTGAGGACATTTCCTTTTTCACCAGAGCCCTCAATTAGCTCCCAAATATCACTTTGCTGAACCCAATACAACAGAGTGAGTAAACTGTTCCAAGAAGGTAATGTTGGAACTCTGTGTGTTGAAGTCACACATCAGAAAGCAATCTCTCTGAAACCTTCTCTCTAGTTATTATCTGAGGATATTTCCTTTTTCACCATGAGCCCGTAAGGGCTCCCAAATCTCACTTTGCAGATTTCACGAAAATAGTGTTAGCCAACTCCTTCGTGAGAAATAAGCTGAATCTCTGTGAGAGGAACTCACAGATCACAAGGAAGTTTCTCAGAAAGCTTCTTTCACGTTTTGAACTGATGATATTTCCTTTATCAGCGTAGGCCTCAATTCGATCCATAGAGTCCTTCTCCCGTTCCCAAAAACAGTGATTACGGTCTGTTGCAGGAAACGTAAGTGTAACTCTGTGAGATCAATTCACACATCACCAAGAAGATTCTAGGAAAGCTTCTTTCAATTTTTCAACTGAGGATATTTCCTTTGTTACCGTAAGCTACATTGAGTTCAGAAGTATCCCATTGTAGATTTCCAGAAAACCGTGTTTGCACACTGAACACTGAAGAGAAAGGAGTAACTCTGTGAGTTTCATTCACACATCGTAATGCAGTTTCTCAGAAGGCTTCTTTCCAGTTTTCATCTGAGGATATTTCCTTTTTCACCACAGCCCTCAATGAGCTCCCAAATATCACTTTGCAGAACACAAGATAACAGAGTTAGCAAACTGTTCCAAGAAGGGAAGGTTGGAACTCTGTGTGATGAAGTCACATATTAGAAAGCAATCTCTCAGAAAGTTCTCTCTAGTTATTATCTGAGGATATTTCCTTTTTCACCATGGGCCCCTATGGGCTCCCAAATCTCACTTTGCAGATTCCACGAAAAGAGTGTTAGCAAACTGCTTCCTGAGAACTAAGTTGTAACTCTGTGAGAGGAATTCACAGATCACAAAGAAGTTTCTCGGAAAGCTTCTTTCACGTTTTGAACTGATGATATTTCCCATATCACCGTAGGCCTCAATGCGATCCACAGAAGTGCTTCTCAGGTTCCTCAAAAACAGTGATAATGGACTGTTACAGGAAATATAAGTGTAACTCTGTGAGATGAATTCACACATCACCAAGAAGTTTCTAGGAAAGCTTCTTTCCGGTTTTCATCTGAGGATATTCCCTTTGTCACCATAAGCTTCATTGAGTTCAGAAGTAACCCATTGCAGATTTCCAGAAAACTGTGTTAGCACACTGAACCCTGAAGAGAAAGGTGTAACTGTTTGAATTGCATTCACACATCGCAATGCAGTTTCTCAGAAGGCTTCTTTCCAGTTTTCATCTGAGGATATTTCCTTTTTCACCATAGCCCTCAATGAGCTCCCAAATATCACTTTGCAGAACACAAGATAACAGAGTTAGCAAACTGTTCCAAGAAGGGAAGGGTGGAACTCTGTGGATGAAGTCATCCATCATAAAGTAATCTCTCAGAAAGCTTCTCTCTAGTAATTATCTGAGTATATTTCCTTTTTCACCATGGGCCCCTATGGGCTCCCAAATCTCACTTTGCAGATTCCACGAAAAGAGTGTTAGCAAACTGCTTTGGCGCAGGCCGTGCAGGAGAGGGACGACACGGACCCTGATCGCATAAGGCTGCTCTCGAGCAAGGCTCAGAGCCCTCTGGATGTTGGCAAGGCCACTTCCAATGCCTGTGCAGCAAGTGGCGCTGGTGGGCTCTTCTGTATCGCTGGAATAAGCTATGCTATTTTGCTTTGCATTTGGTTGATCATTTATATGCGGACAACTATTGGAGGGGATTCACGGTGAGGTCTGGGGAGTGTTACTCATTCGGTAATTTTACTGCCCACCCCCACTCCAGATCTTGGAAAATAGGGCAATAACCATGAGCTGGAAAGATAGAAGAAAAATCTTACCACATTACCCTCGGAAAATTTGGCCCTGGGCCTGTCCCTACAATATGGGTTAATGGCCAGTGGGGGTATGTGATGGGAACACATAAGGGAAAAAAGAAGATATGGTATTCCCCTAAAGGCAAAAATTCTATGCAAAATTTGTCATGGTTAAGTTCCCAACTTATTTCATATTCTGAGGATTATATAAATGGTAAAAAAAAATGGCGTGGATAGATGGGAAGTTAATTCTATAAAAAGATTTAAGTTTGTGGGACACAGTAAGACGACAAGGATATTAAATTTGGTGCCCTATACAAAAATGAAAGTTAAATACTAAAATTAGAAAAAAGAAAAATTTTTATACATAGTTATATAATCAATGTTAAAGTATAACCTTGCACTTAATAGAGACTGCTGTGCCAGTTCTAAGCCTATAACCAATGGTGCTGCTATAATTGTCCCTATGACCATTTCCTCAAAGACCACACAATGGACCCGTCTAGCACCTGTAACCGCAAGAGCCACCAAGTCTGATATAAGACTTTGTTATGTTAACCATTAAGCCTGCTTATTCCCAAAAAGGGTACCAAAGGGAAGAAGAACAAATTGACCATCCATGAAGAGAACTGTTCTTGATAAATTTCTGAAAATATCCTGATAATCTATATATAATTATGTAATCGCCTGATGCTCTGCTGATTGACAATTGTTCTATAAGATACTATATAATCCTATAGTAAAAATCATTCAGGGCTGTCAGCCCTTTCCTGGGCTGCAGTCTTGTCTGTGTCCTCTTGCATGTTGTGTCTGGTGTCTTTATTGTCTCTCGCCACCTTGCCTCTCGCCTTTGGGGTACCTTGGACACTGCTAGGGCTGGACCCCGGCACTGCTTCCTGAGAACTAAGCTGTAACTCTGTGAGAGGAATTCACAGATCACAAAGAAGTTTCTCAGAAAGTTACTTTCACGTTTTGAAATGATGATATTTCCTTTGTCAGCGTAGGCCTCAATGCGATCCAAAGAAGTGCTCCTCAATTTCCTCAAAAACAGTGATAATGGACTGTTACAGGAAACATAAGTGTAACTCTGTGAGATGAATTCACACATCACCAAGAAGTATCTAGGAAAGCCTCTTCCTAGTTTTCAACTGAGGATATTTCCTTTGTCATCGTAAGCTTCATTGCTTTCAGAAGTATCCAATTGCAGATTTCCAGAAAACTGTGTTAGCACACTGAACACTGAAGAGAAAGGTGTAACTCTGTGGGTTGCATTCACACATCACAATGCAGTTATCTCAGAAGGCTTCTTTCCAGTTTTCATCTGAGGATATTTCCTTTTTCACCATAGCCCTCAATGAGCTCCTAATATCACTTTGCAGAACGCAAAAAAAATAAAATAAAATAAAAGAGTGAGCAAACTGTTCCAAGAAGGGAAGGTTGGGACTCTGTGTGATGAAGTCACCCATCCGAAAGCAATCTCTCTGAATGCTTCTCTAGTTACTATGTGGGTATATTTACTTTTTCACCATGGGCCACTATGGGCACCCAAATCTCACTTTGCAGATTCCACGAAAAGAGTGTTAGCAATCTGATTCCAGAGAACTAAGCTGTAACTCTGTGAGAGGAATTCACAGATCACAAAGAAGTTTCTCAGAAACCTTCTTTCACGTTTTAGACTGATGATATTTCCTGTATCAGCGTAGGCCTCAATACGATCCAAAGAAGTCCTTCTCACATTCCTCAAAAAGAGTGATAATGGACTGTTCCAGGAAACATAAGTGTAACTCTGTGAGATGAATTCACACATCACCAACAAGTTTCTAGGAAAGCTTCTTTCTAGTTTTCATCTGAGGATATTTCCATTTTCACCGTAAGCTTCATTGCGTTCAGAATTGCCCCATTGTAGATTTTCAGAAAACTGTGTTAGCAAAATGAACACTGAAGAGAGAGGTGTAACTCTGTGAGTTGCATTCGCACATCGAAATGCAGTTTCTAAGAAGGATTCTTTCCTCTTTTCATCTGAGGATATTTCCTTTTCAACATAGCCCTCAATGACCTCCCAAATATAACTTTGCAGAACACAAGGTAACAGAGTTAGCAAACTGTTCCAAGAAGGGAAGGGTGGAACTCTGTGTGATGAAGTCCAACATCAGAAAGCAATCTCTCAGAAAGATTCTCTCTATTTATTATCTGACGATATTCCCTTTTCCACCATGGGTCCCTATGGGCTCCCAAATCTCCTTTGCAGATTCCACGAAACGAGTGTTAGCAAACTGTTTCCTGAGAACTAAGCTGTAACTCTGTGAGAGGAATTCGCAGATCACTAAGAAGTTTCTCAGAAAGCTTCTTTCACGTTTTGAAGTGACGATATTTCCTTTATCAGCGTAGGCCTCAATGCGATCCAAAGAACTCCTTCTCAGGATCCTCAAAAGCAGTGATAATGGACTGTTGCAGGAACATGAGTGTAACTCTGTGAGATGAATTCACACATCACCAAGAAGTTTCTCGGAAAGCTTCTTTCTAGGTTTCATCTGCGGATATTTATTTTGTCACGGTAAGCTTCATTGCGTTCAGAAGTATCCCATTGCAGATTTCCAGAAAACTGTGTTAGCAAACTGAACACTGAAGAGAAAGTTGTAACTCTGTGATTTGCATTCACACATGGCAATGCAGTTTCTCAGAAGACTTCTTTCCAATTTTCATCTGAGGATGTTTCCTTTTTCACCATAATGCTCAATGAGTTCCCAAATATCACTTTGCGGAACACAGGATAACAGAGTTAGCAAACTGTTCCAAGAAGGGAAGGGTGGAACTCTGTGTGATGAAGTTACACATCAGAAAGCAATCTCTCAGAAAGCTTCTCTCTAGTTATTATCTGAGGATATTTCCTTTTTCACCAAGGGACCCCATGGGCTCCCAAATCTCACTTTGCAGATTCCACGAAAAGAGTATTAGCAAACTGCTTCCTGAGAACTAAGCTGTAATTCTGTGAGAGGAATTCACAGATCACAATGAAGTTTCTCAGAGAGCTTCTTTCACGTTTTGAACTGATGATATTTCCTTTATCAGCCTAGGCCTCAATGCGATCCAAAGCAGTCCTCAGGTTCCTCAAAAACACTGATAATGGACTGTTGCAGGAAACATAAGTGTAACTCAATGAGATGAATTCACACATCTGCAAGAAGTTTCTAGGAAAGCTTCTTTCTAGTTTTCAACTGAGGGTATTTCCTTTGTCTCCGTAAGCTTCACTGTGTTCAAAAGTATCCCATTGAAGACTTCCAGAAAACTGTGTTAGCAAACTGAACACTGAAGAGAAAGGGGTAACTCTGTGAGTTGCATTCACACATCGCAATGCCGTTTCTCAGAAGGGTTCCTTCCAGTTTTCATCTGAGAATATTTCATTTTTCAACATAGCCCTCAATGAGCTCCCACATATCACTTTGCAGATCACAAGATAACAGAGTTAGCAAACTGTTCCAATAAGGGAAGGGTGGAACTCTGTGTGATGAAGTCAAACATCAGAAAGCAAAGTCTCAGAAAGCTTCTCTGTAGTTAATATCTGAGGATATTTCATTTATCACCTTGGGCCCCTATTGGCTCCCAAATCTCACTTTGCAGATTCCACGAAAAGAGTGCTAGCAAACTGCTTCCTGAGAACTAAGCTGTAATACTGTGAGAGGAATTCACATATACGAAGCAGTTTCTCAGAAACCTTCTTTCCCGTTTTGAACTGATGATATTTCCTTTATCAGCGTAGGCTTCAATACGATTGAAAGAAGTGCTTCTCAGCTTCCTCAAAAAGATTGATAACGGACTGCTGCCTGAAACATAAGTGAAAGGCTGTGTGATGCATTCACAGATCACCAAAAATTTTCTACGAAGCTTCTTTCTAGTTTTCAACTGAGGATATTTCCTTTGTCACCGTTAGCTTCATTGCATTCAGAAGTATCCCATCGCAGATTTCCAGAAAACTGTGTTAGCACAATGAACATTGAAGAGAAAGGTGTAACTCTGTGAGTTGCATTCACACATCACAATGCAGTTTCTCAGAAGGCTTCTTTCCAGTTTTCATCTGAGGATATTTCCTTTTTCACCATAGCCCTCAATGAGATTCCCAATATCACTTGGCACAACACAAGATAACAGAGTTAGCAAACTGTTCCAACAAGGGAAGGGTGGAAATCAGTGTGATGAAATCATACATGAGAAAGCAATCTCTCAGAAAGCTACTCTCTAGTTATTATCTGAGGATATTTCCTTGTTCACCATGGGCCCCTATGGTCTCCCAAATCTCACTTTGCAGATTCCACGAAAAGAGTGCTAGCAAACTGCTTCCTGAGAACTAAGCTGTAACTCTCTGAGAGGAATTCACAGATCCCAAAGTAGTTTCTCAGAAACCTTCTTTCACGTTTTGAACTGATGATATTTGCTTAATCAGCGTAGGCCTCAGTGCTATCCAAAGAATGCCTTCTCAGGTTCCTCAGAAACAGTGATAATGTGCTGTTGCAGCAAACATAAGTGTAACTCTGGGAGATGAATTCACACATCAGCAAGAAGTTTCTAGGAAAGATTCTTTCTGGGTTTTCAACTGAGGATATTTCCTTTGTCACCGTAAGCTTCATTGTGTTCAGAAGTATCCCACTGCAGATTTCCAGAAAACTATGTCAGCACACTGAACACTGAAGAGATAGATGTAACTCTGTGAGTTGCATTCACGCATCACAATGCAGTTTCTCAGAAGCGTTCCTTCCAGTTTTCATCTGAGGATAGTACATTTTTCACCATAGCCCTCAATGAGCTCCCACATATCACTTTGCAGAACACAAGAAAACAGAGTTAGCAAACTCTTCCAAGAAGGGAAGGTTGGAAGTCTCTGTGATGAAGTCACACATCAGAAAGCAATCTCTCAGAAAGCTTCTCTCCACTTATTTTCTGAGGATATTTCCTTTTTCATCATGAGCCCCTATGGGCTCCCAAATCTCACTTTGCAGATTCCACGAAAAGAGTGTTAGCACACTGCTTCCTGAGAACTAAGCTGTAACTCTGTAAGAGGAATTCAGAGATCACAGAGAAGTTTCTCAGAAACCTTCTTTCACGTTTTGAACTGATGATATTTCCTTTATCAGCGTAGAATTCAATACGATCGAAAGAAGTCCTTCTCAGCTTCCTCAAAAACAGTGATAATGGACTGTTGCAGGAAACATAAGTGTAACTCCATGAGATGAATTCACACATCACACAGAAGATTCTGGGAAAGCTTCTTTCTAGTTTTCAACTGAGAATATTTCCTTTGTCTCCGTAAGCTTCATTACGTTCAGAAGTATCCCATTGCAGATTTCCAGAAAACGGTGTTAGCACCCTGAACACTGAAGAGAAAGGTGAAACACTGCGAGTTACATTCACACAACACAATGCAGCTTCTCGGAAGGCTTCTTTCCAGTTTTCATCTGAGGATATTTCCTTTTTCACCATAGCCCTCAAAGAGCTCCCAAATATCACTTTGCAGAACACAAGATAACAGAGTTAGCAAACTGTTCCAAGAAGGGAAGTGTGGAACTCTGTGTGATGAAGTAACACATCAGAAAGCAATCTCTTAGAAAGCTTCTCTCTAGTCATTATCTGTGGATATATCCATTTTCACCATCTGCAACTATGGGCTCCCAAATCTCACTTTGTAGATTCCACGAAAAGAGTGCTAGCAAACTGCATCCTGAGAACTAAGCTGTAACTCTGTGAGAGGAATTCACAGATCACAACGAAGTTTCTCAGAAAGCTTCTTTCTCGTTTTGAACTGATGATATTTCCTTTATCAGCGTAGGACTCAATGCGATACAAAGAAATCTTTCTCAGTTTCTTCAAAAACAGTGATAATGGACTGTTGCAGGACATAAGTGTAACTCTGTGAGATGAATTCACACATCACCAAGAAGTTTCTAGGAAAGCTTCTTTCAAGTTTTCAACTGAGGGTATTTGCTTTGTCACCGTAAGCTTCATTGGGTTCAGAAGTATCGCCTTGCAGATTTCCAGAAAATTGTGTTAGCACACTGAACACTGAAGAGAAATGTGTAACTCTGTGAGCTGCATTCACACATCACTATACAGTTTCTCAGAAGGCTTCTTCACAGTTTTCATCTGAGAATATTTCCTTTTCCACCAGAGCTCTCAATGAGATCCATAATATCACTTTGCAGAACACAAGCTAAGAGAGTTACCAATCTGTTCCAAGAAGGGAAGGGTGGAACTGTGTGTGATGAAGTCACACATCAGAAAGCAATCTCTCAGAAAGCTTCTCTCTAGTTGTTATCTGAGGATATTTCCTTTTTCACCATGGGCCCCTATGGGCTCCCAAATCTCACTTTGCAGATTCCACGAAAAGAGTTTTAGCACACTGCTTCCTGAGAACTAAGCTGTAACTCTGTGAGAGGAATTCACAGATCACAAAGAAGTTTCTCAGAAAGCTTCTTTCCCGTTTTGAAATGATGATATTTCCTTTATCAGCGTAGGCCTCAAAACTTTCCAAAGAAGTCCTTCTCAGCTTCCTCAAAAACAGTGATAATGGACTGTTGCCTGAAGCATAAGTGTAACGCTGCGAGGTGAATTCACGGATCACCAAGAAGTTTCTAATAAGCTTCTTTCTAGTTTTCATCTGAGTATATTTCCTTTGTCACCGTAAGCTTCATTGCGTTCAGAATTGTCCATTGCAGATTTCGAGAAAACTGTGTTAGCACACTGAACACGGAAGAGAAACGGGTAACACTGTGAGTTGCATTCCCACATCGAAAGGCAGTTTCCAGAAAGCTTCTTTCCAGTTTTCATCTGAGGATATTTCCTTTTTCACCATAGCCCTCAATGAGCTCTCAAAAATCACTTTGCAGAACACAAGATAACAGAGATAGCAAACTGTTCCAAGAAGGAAAGGGTGGAACTCTGTGTGATGAAGTCACACATCAGAAAGCAATCCCTCAGAAAGCTTCTCTCTAGTTATTATCTGAGGATATTTGCTTTTTCACCAAGGGCCCCTATGGGCTCCCAAATCTCACTTTGCAGATTCCACATAAAGAGTGTTAGCAAACTGCTTCCAGAGAACTAAGCTGTAACTCTGTCAGAGGTATTCACAGATCAGAAAGAAGTTTCTCAGAAAGCTTCTTTCACGTTTTGAACTGATGATATTTCGTTTATAGGCGTAGGCCTCAATTCGTTCAAAAGAAATCCCTCTCAGGTTCCTCAATATCACTGATAATAGACTGTTGCAGGAAACATAAGTGTAACTCTGTGAGATAAATTCAAACATCACCAAGAGGTTTCTAGGAAAGCTTCTTTCTACTTTTCATCTGAGGATATTTCCTTTGTCACCATAAGATTCATTACGTTCAGAGGTATCCCACTGCAGATTTCCAGAAAACTGTGTCAGCACACTGAACACTGAAGAGAAAGGTGTAACTCGGTGACTTGCATTCACACATCGCAATGCAGTTTCTCAGAAGGCTTCTTTCCAGTTTTCATCTGAGGATATTTCATTTTTCACCATAGCCCTCAATGAGCTCCCAAATATCACTTTGCAGAACACAAGATAACAGACTTAGCAAACTGTTGCAAAAACGGAAGGGTGGAACTCTGTGTCATGAAGTCACATATCAGAAAGCAATCTCTCAGAAAGCTTCTCTCTAGTTATTATCGGAGGATATTTGATTTTTCACCATGGTCCCCTATGGGCTCCCAAATCTCACTTTGTAGATTCCACGAAAAGAGTGTCAGCAAACTTCTTCCTGAGAACTAAGCTGTAACTCTGTGAGAGGAATTCACAGATCACAGAGAAGTTTCTCAGAAAGCTTCTTTCACGTTTTGAAGTGATGATGTTTCCCTTATCATCGTAGGCCTCAATGCGATCCAAAGAAGTCCTTCATAGGTTCCTCAAAAACAGTGATAATGGACTGTTGCAGGAAACATAATTGTAACTGTGTGAGATTAACTCACACATCGCCAAGAAGTTTCTAGGAAAGCTTCTTTCTAGTTTTAATCTGAGGATATTTCCTTTGTCACCGCAAGCTTCTTTGCGTTCAGAAGTATCCCATTGCAGATTTCCAGAAAACTGAGTTACCACACTGAACACTGAAGAGAAAGGTGTAACTCTGTGAGTTGCATTCGCACATCGCAATGCAGTTTCTCAGAAGGCTTCTTTCCAGTTTTCATCTGAGGATATTTCCTTTTTCACCATAGCCCTCAATGAGCTCCAAAATAACACTTTGCAGAACATAAGATAACAGAGTTAGCAGACTTTTGAATAGGGGAAGGATGGAACTCTGTGTGATGAATTCTCACATCAGAAAGAAACCTCTCAGAAAGCTTCCCTCAAGTTGTTATCCGAGGATATTTCCTTTTTCACCATGAACCCCTATGGGCTCCCAATTCTCACATTGCAGATTCCACGAAAAGAGTGTTAGCAAACTGCTTCCTGAGAACTAAGCTGTAACTCTGTGAGAGGAATTCACAGATCACAAAGAAGTTTCTCGGAAAGCTTCTTTCACGTTTTGAAGTGATGATATTTCCTTTATCAGCGTAGGCCTCAATGCGATCCAAAGAAGTCCTTCTAAGCTTCCTCAAAAACACTGATAAAGGACTGTTGCACGAAACATAAGTGTAACTCTCTGAGAAGAACTCACACATCACCGAGAAGTTTCTAAGAAAGCTCTTTCTAGTTTTCAACTGAGGATATTTCCTTTGTCACCGTAAGCCTCATTGCCTTCAGAAGTATCTCATTGCAGATTTCTAGAAAACTGTGTTAGCACACTGAACAATGAAGAGAAATGAGAAAGTCTGTGAGTTGCTTTCACACATCACAATGCAGTTTCTCATAAGGCTTCTCTCCAGTTTTCATCTGAGGATATTTCCTTTTTCACCATAGCCCTCAATGAGCTCCCAAATATCACTTTGCAGAACCCAACACAACAGAGTGAGCAAACTATTCCAAGAAGGGAAGAGTGGAACTCTGTGTGATGAAGTCACACATCAGAAAGCAATCTCTCTGAAAGCTTCTCTCTAGTTATTATCTGAGGATATTTCCTTTTTCACCATGAGTCCCTATGGGCTCCCAGATTTCACTTTGCAGATTCCACGAAAAGAGCGTTAGCAAACTTCTTCCTCAGAACTAAGCTGTAACACTGTGAGCGGAATTCACAGATCACAAAGAAGTTTCTCAGAAAGTTTCTTTCACATTTTGAACTGATGATATTTCCTTTATCAGCGTAGGCCTCAATGCGATCCAAAGAATTTCTTCTCAGGTTCCTCAAAAACAATGATAATGGACTGTTGCAGGAAAGATAAATGTAACTCTGTGAGATGAATTCACACATCACCAAGAAGTTTCTAGGAAAGCTTCTCTCTAGTTTTCAACTGAGGATATTTCCTTTTTCACCATGGGCCCCTATGGGCTCCCAAATCTCACTTTGCAGATTCCACGAAAAGAGTGTTGTCAAACTGCTTCCTGAGAAATAAACTGTAACTCTGTGAGAGGAATTCACAGATCACAAAGAAGTTTCTCAGAAAACTTCTTTCACGTTTTGAACTGACGAATTTTTATTTTCAACGTAGGCCTCAATGTGATCCAAATTATTCCTTCTCAGGTTCCTCAAAAACATTGATAGCGGACTGTTGCAGGAAATATAAGTGTAACTCTGTGAGATGAAATCACACATCACCATTAAGTTTCTAGGAAAGCTACTTTCTAGTTTTCATCTGAGGATATTTCCTTTGTCACCATAAGCTTCATTGCGTTCAGATGTATCCCATTCCAGATTTCCAGAAATCTGTGTTAGCACAGTGAAAAGAAAGGTGTAACTCTGTGAGTTGCATTCACTCATCGCAATGCAGTTTCTCAGAAGGCTTCTTTCAAGTTTTCATCTGAGGATGTTTCCTTTTTCACCATAGCCCTCAATGAGCTCCCAAATATCCCTTTGCAGAACACAAGATAACAGAGTTAGCAAACTGTTCCAAGAAGGGAAGGGTGGAACTCTGTGTGATGAAGTCATTCATCAGAAAGCAATCTCTCACAAAGCTTCTCTCTAGTTATTATCTGAGGATATTTCGTTTTTCACCATGGATACCTATGTGCTCCCAAATCTTACATTGCAGATTCCACGAAAATAGTGTTAGCAAACTGCTGCCTGAGAACCAAGCTGTAACTCTGTGAGAGGAATTCACAGATCACAAATAAAATTCTCAGAAAGCTTTTTTAACCTTTTGAATTGACGATATTTCCTTTATCAGCGTAGGCCTCAATACGATCCAAAGAAGTCCTTCTAAGATTCCTCAAAAACATTGATAACGGACTGTTGTAGGAAACATAAGTGTAACTCTGTGATTTGAATTCACACATCACCAATAAATTTCTAAGAAAACTTCTTTCTAATTTTCATCTGAGGATATTTCCTTTGTCACCATAAGCTTCATTGGGTTCAGAACTATACCATTGCATATTTCCAGAACACTGTGTCAGCAAACTGAACACTGAAGAGAAACGTGTAACTCTGTGAGTTCCATTCACACAACGTAATGTAGTTTCTCAGAAGGCTTCTTTCCAATTTTCATGTGAGGATATTTCCTTTTTCACCATAGCCCTCAATGAGCTCCCAAATATCACTTTGCAGAACACAAGATAACAGAGTTAGCAAACTGTTTCAAGGAGCGAAGGGTAGATATCTGTGTGTTGAAGTCACACATCAGAAAGCAATCTCTCATTGAACTTCTCTCTAGTTATTATCTGAGGATATTTCCTTTTCACCATGGGCCTCTATGGGCTCCCAAATCTCACTTTGTAGATTCCACGAAAAGAGTGTTATTAAACTGCTTCCTGAGAACTGAGCTGTAACTCGGTGAGAGGAACTCATAGATCACAAAGAAGTTTCTCAGAAAGCTTCTTTCTAGTTTTCATCTAAGGATATTTCCTTTGTCACTGTAAGCTTCATTGCGTTTAGAAGTATCCCATTGCAGATTTCCAGAAAACTATGTTAGCAAACTGAACACTGGAGAGAAACGTGTAACTCTGTGAATTGCATGCACACATCACAATGCTGTTTCTCAGAAGGCTACTTTCCAGTTTTCATCTGAGGATAATTCCTTTCTCACCATAGCCCTCAATGAGCTCCGAAATATCACTTTGCAGAACATAAGATAACAGAGTTAGCAAACTGTTCCAAGAAGGGAAGGGAGGAACGCTGTGTGTTGAAGTCACACGTCAGAAAGCAATCTCTCAGAAAGGTTCTCTGTAGTTATTATCTGAGGATATTTCCTTTGTCACCATGGGCCCCTTTGGGCTCCCAAATCTCACTTTGCAGATTCCACGAAAAGAGTGTTAGCAAACTGCTTCCTGAGAACTAAGCTGTAACTCTGTGAGAGGAATTCACAGATCACAAAGAAGTTTCTCAGAACGCTTCTTTCACGTTTTGAACTGATGATATTTCGTTTATCAGTGTAGGCCTCTATGCGATCCAAAGAAGTCCTTCTCAGGTTTCTAAATAACAGACATAATGGACTGTTGCATGAAACAAAAGTGTAATTCTGTGAGATGAATTCACAGATCACCAAGAAGTTTCTAAGAAAACTTCTTTCTAGTTTTCATCTGAGGATATTTCCTTTTTCACCGTAAGCTTCATTGCGTTCAGAAGTATCCTACTGCAAATTTCCAGAAAACTCTGTCAGCAAACTGAACACTGAAGAGAAACGTGTAACTTTGTGAGTTGCATTCACACATCACAATGCAGTTTCTCAGTAGGCTTCTTTCCAGTTTTGATCTGAGTATATTTCCTTTATCAAGAGCCCTCAATGAGCTTCCAAATACCACTTTGCAGAACACAGTAACAGAGTTAGCAAACTGTTCCAAGAAGGGAAGGGTGGAACTCTGTGTGATGAAGTCACACATCACAGAGCAATCTCTCAGTAAACATCTCTGTAGTTATTATCTGAGGATATATCCTTTTTCTCCATGGGCCCCAATGGGCTCCCAAATCTCACTTTGCAGATTCCCAAAAAAGAGTGTTAGCAAACTGCTTCCAGAAGTCTAAGTTATAAGTCTGTGAGATGAACTCACAGATCAGAAAGAACTTTCTCGGAAAGCATCTTTCTCGTTTTGAACGGAGGAAATTTCCTTTATCAGCGTGGCCTTAATGCGATCCAAGGAAGCCCTTCTCAGGTTCCTCAAAGAAAGTGTTAATGTTCTGCTCCACGAAACATAAGTGTAACTCTGGAAGATGAATTCACACATCACCAAGAAGTTTCGAAGAAAGCTTCCTTCTAGTTTTCATCTGAGGAAATTTCCTTTGTCACCTTAGGTTTCATTGCGATAAGAGGAATCCCATTGCAGATTTCCAGAAAACTTGATTAGCAAACTGATCACTGAAGAGAAACGTGTAACTCTATGAGTTCCATTCACTCATGGCAATGCAGTTACTCAGAAGGCTTCCTTGCAATTTTGATCTGAGGATAGTTCCTTTTTCACCATAGCCCTCAATGAGCTTCCAAATATAACTGTGCAGAATCTACGACAACAGTGTTAGCAAACTGATCCAAGAAGTGAAGGGAGGAACTCTGTGTGATGAAGTCACACATCAGAAAGCAATCTCTCAGAAAGCTTCTCTCTAGTTATTATGTGAGGATATTTCCTTTTTCACCATGGGCCCCTATAGGCTCCCAAATATCACCTTCCAGATTCCACGATAAGAGTGTTAGAAAACTGCTTCCTGAAGTCTAAATTATAGGTCTGTGAGATGAACTCACAGATCAGAAAGAAGTTTCTCAGAAAGCTTCTTTCACGTTTTGAACGGATGAAAGTTCCTTTATCAGCGAAGACCTCAATGCGATCCAAAGAAGCCCTTCTCAGGTTGCTCAAAGAGAGTGTCAATGGACTGCTCCAAGAAACATAAGTGAAATTCTGGTAGATGAATTCACATCACCAAGAAGTTTCTAAGAAAGCTTCTTTCTAGTTGTCATCTGACGATATCACCTTTGTCACCGTAAGCTTCATTGCGATAAGAAGTATCACATTGCAGATTTCCAGAAAACTTAGTTAGCAAACTGATCACTGAAGAGAAACGTGTAACTCTGTGAGTTGCATTCACTCATGGCAATGCAGTTTCTCAGAAGGCTTCTTTCCAGTTTTGATCGGAGGATATTTCCTTTTTCACCATTGCCCTCGATGAGCTCCCAAATATTTCTTTGCAGAATCCACGACAACAGTGTTAGCAAACTGTTCCAAGATGGGAAGTGTGGAACTCTGTGTGATGAAGTCACACATCAGAAAGCAATCTCTCAGAAAGATTCTCTCTAGTTATTATGTGAGGATATTTAGTTTTTCACCATAGACCCCTATGTGCTCCCAAATATCACTTTCCAGATTCCACGAAAAGAGTGTTAGCAAACTCGTTCTTGAACTCTAAGTTATAAGTCTGTGAGAAGAACTCACAGATCAGAAAGAACTTTCTCAGAAAGCTTCCTTCCCGTTTTGAATGGAGGAAATTTCCTTCATCAGCGTAGGCCTCTATGCGATCCCAGGAAACCCTTCTCAGATTCCTCAAAGACAGTGTTAATGGACGGCTCCACGAAACATAAGTGTAACTCTGTGAGAGGAATTCACACATCACCAAGAAGTTTCTAAGAAAGCTTCTTTCTAGTTTTCATCCGTGGATATTTCCTTTGTCACCATAAGGTTCATTGCACTATGAAGTATCTAATTGCAGATTTCCAGAAAACTGTGTTAACAAACTGATCACTGAGGAGAAACGTGTAACTCTGTGAGTTGCATTCACACATGGCAACTCAGTTTCTCTTAAAGCTTCTCTTTAGTTATTATGTGAGGATAT
The DNA here is from genome assembly GCF_007565055.1 of Rhinopithecus roxellana. NCBI lineage: Eukaryota > Metazoa > Chordata > Mammalia > Primates > Cercopithecidae > Rhinopithecus > Rhinopithecus roxellana. The sequence goes on along the minus strand of NC_044559.1, from coordinate 127,746,254 downwards.
TTCCTTTTTCACCATAGCCCTCAATGAGCTCCCAAATGTACCTTTGCAGAATCCACGACAACAGTGTTAGCAATCTGTTCGAAGAAGGGAAGGGTGGAACTCTGTGTGATGAAGTCACACATCAGAAAGCAATCTCTCAGAAAGCTTCTCTCTAGTTATTAGGTGAGGATATTTCCTTTTTCACCATGGGCCCCTATGGGCTCCCAAATATCACTTTCCATATTCCACGAAAAGAGTGTTCGCAAACTGCTTCCTGAAGTCTAAGTTATAAGTCTGTGAGATGAACTCACAAATCAGAAAAAGTTTCTCAGAAAGCTTCTTTCACGTCTTGAACGGATGAAATTTCCTTTATCAGCTTAGACCCCAATGCGATCCAAAGAAGCCCTTCTCAGGTTCCTCAAAGACAGTGTTAATGGACTGCTCTACGAAACATAAGTGTAACTTTGTGAGATGAATTCACACATCATCAAGAAGTTTCTCAGAAAGCTTCTTTCTAGTTTTCATCTGTGGATATTTCCTTTGACACCGTAAGCTTCATTGCACTGAGAAATATCCCAAGGCAGATTTCCAGAAAACTATGTTAGCTAAGTGATCACTGAAGCGATACGTGTAACTCTGTGAGTTGCATTCATACATCGACGTGCATTTTCCCAGAGGGCTTCTTTCCAGTGTTTATCTGAAGATATTTCCTTGTTCACCATAGCCCTCAATGAGCTCCCAAATATCACTTTGCAGTATCCACGACAACAGTGTTAGCAAACTGTTCCAAGATGGGAAGGGTGGAACTCTGTGTGATGAAGTCACACATCAGAAAGCAATCTCTCAGAAAGCTTTTCTCTAGTTATTATCTGAGGATATTTCCTTTTTCACAATGGGCCCCAATGGACTCCCAAATATCCCTTTGCATATTCCACGAAAAGTGAGGTAGCAAACTGCTTCATGAGGCCTAAGTTGTAACTCTGTAATATGAATTCAGAGATAACAAAGAAGTTTCTCAGAAAGCTTCTTTCTCATTTTTATTGGAAGATATTTCTATTGGCCCCATTGTTTTCAAAGAGATCCGGAATATCTGTTCTCAGATTCCACACACATAGGCCTAGGCCACGGCCCCACGAAATACAGCTGTAACTCAGAGAGTTGAATTCATACATCACAAAGCGGTTTCTCAGAAAGCTTCTTTCTTTTGTAAGACGAGGTTATTTGTGGTCTCGGAGCGCCACCATGTGACCTATTGCAGATTCTGCGAAAACTCTGCTAGCAAGCTTCTCAGTGAAAACAATGATGGACATCTGTGGGCTGAATTCACCCACAACAAAGAAGTTTCTGAGAAGCCTTCTCTGCAGGTTTCTCTGAGGATAGTTCCTTATTCATCATGCGATTCAACGATATCCAAGACATCACATTTGAGATTCCTCAAAATGAGTGCTAGGAAACTCCCCCAAGAAAGGGTGATGTAACACTGTGAAATGAATTCCCATATCACAAAGCAGTTTCTCAGAAAGCTAGATTCCGCTTTTTCTTGGAGGATATTTCTTTTCTCCTTCCATTCTTCAAAGCCATCTGAAATATCACTTCTCGGAATTCACGGAAACAGTCCTAAGAAACGGCTCCAAAAAACACTGGTGAAACTCTGTGAGATGAAGTCACACATCAGAAAGCAATCTCTCAGAAAGCTTCTCTCTAGTTATTATATGAGGATATTTCCTTTTTCACAAAGTGCCCCAATAGGCTCCCAAATATCACTTTGCAGATTCTACGAAAAGAGTGTTAGCAAACTGCTTCTTGAGGCATAGTTTGAAACTCTGTGAGATGAATTCACAGATGAGAATGAAGTTTCTCAGAAAGCTTGTTTCACGTTTTGAACTGATGAAATTTCCTTTATCAGCGTAGGCCTCAATGCGATCCAAGGAAGCCCTTCTCAGTTTCCTCAAAGACAGTGTTAATGGACTGCTCCAGGAAACATAAGTGTAACTCTGTGAGATGAATTCACCCATCACCAAGAAGTTTCTAAGAAAGCTTCTTTCTAGTTTTCATCCGTGGATATTTCCTTTGTCACCGTAAGGTTCATTGAGCTATGAAGTATCTAATTACAGATTTCCAGAAAACTTAGTTAGCAAACTGATCACTGAAGAGAAACATGTAACTCTGTGAGTTGCATTCACTCATGGCAATGCAGTTTCTCAGAAGGCTTCTTTCCAGTTTTGATCTGAGGATATTTCCTTTTTCACCAGAGCCGTCAATGAGCTCCCAAATATACCTCTGCAGAATCCACGACAACAGTGTTAGCAAACTGTTCCAAGAAGGGAAGGGTGGAAATCTGGGTGATTAAATCACACATCAGAAAGCAATCTCTCAGAAAGCTTCTATCTAGTTATTTTGTGAGGATATTTCCTTTTTCACCTTAGGTCCTATGGGCTCCCAAATATCACTTTCCAGATTCCACGAAAAGAGTGTTAGCAAACTGCTTCCTGAAGTCTAAGTTATAAATCTGTGAGATGAACTCACAGATCAGAAAGAAGTTTCTCATAAAGCTTCTTTCACGTTTTGAACGGAAGAAATTTCCTTTATCAGCATAGGCCTCAATGCTATCAAAAGAAGGCCTTCTCAGGTCCCTCAAAGACAAGTGTTAATGGACTGCTCCACGAAACATAAGTGTAACTTTCTGAGATGAATTCACACATTAACAAGAAGTTTCTAAGAAAGTTACTTTCTAATTTTCATCTGAGAATATTTCCTTTGTCACCGTAAGCTTCATTGCGATAAGAGGGATCCCATTGCGGATTTCCAGAAAACTAAGTTAGCAAACTGATCACTGAAGAGAAACGTGTAACTCTGTGAGTTGCATTCACTCATGGCAATGCAGTTTCTCAGAAGGCTTCTTTCAAGTTTTGATCTGAGGATATTTCCTTTTTCACCATAGCCCTGAATGAGCTCCCAAATATAACTTTGCAGAATAAACGACAACAGTGTTAGCAAACTGTTCCAAGAGGGGAAGTGTGGAATTCTGTGTGATGAAGTCACACATCAGAAAGCAATCTCTCAGAAAGCTTCTCTCTAGTTATTATGTGAGGATATTTCCTTTTTCGACATGGGCCCCTATGGGCTCCCAAATATCACTTTCCAGATTCCACTCAAAGAGTGTTCGCAAACTGCTTCCTGAAGTCTACGTTATAAGTCAGTGAGATGAACTCACAGATCAGAAAGAAGTTCCTCAGAAAGCTTCTTTCAAGTTTTAAACGGATGAAATTTCCTTTATCAGCGTAGACGTCAATGCGATCCAAGGAAGCCCTTCTAAGCTTCCTGAAATACAGTGTTAATGGACTGCTCCACGAAACATAAGTGTAACTCTGTGAGATGAATTCACACATCACCAAGAAGTTTCTAAGAAAGCTTCTTTCTAGTTTTCATCTCTGGATATTTCCTTTGTCACCGTAAGGTTCATTGCGCTATGAAGTATCTAATTGCAGATTTCCAGAAAACTGTGTTAACAAACTGATCACTGAGTAGAAACGTGTAACTCTGTGAGTTATATTCACACATGGCAATGCAGTTTCTCAGAAAGCTTCTGTTTAGTTATAATGTGAGGATATTTCCTTTTTCACCATAGCCCTCAATGAGCTCTGAAATATACCTTTGCAGAATCCACGACAACAGTGTCAGCAAACTGTTCCAAGAGGGGAAGGGTGGAACTCTGTGTGATAAAGCCACACATCAGAAAGGAATCTCTCAGAAAGCTTCTCTCTAGTTACTAGGTGAGGATATTTCCTTTTTCACCATGGGCCCCTAGGGGCTCCCAAATATCACTTTACAGATTGCACGAAAAGAGTGTTAGCAAACTGCTTCCTGAAGTCTAAGTTATAAGTCGGTGAGATGAACTCACAGATCAGAAAGACGTTTCTCAGAAAGCTTCTTTCACGTTTTCAACCGATGAAATTTCCTTTATCAGCGTAGGCCTCAATGCGATCCAAAGAAGCCGTTCTCAGATTCCTCAAAGACAGTGTTAATGGACTGCTCCACGAAACATAAGTGTCACTCTGTGAGATGAATTCACACATCACCAAGAAGTTTCTAAGAAAGTTTCTTTCTAGTTTTCATCTGTGGATATTTCCTTTATCACCGTAAGATTCATTGCGCTATGAAGTATCAAATTGCAGATTTCCAGAAAAGTGTGTTAACAAACTGATCACTGAAGAGAAACGTGTAACTCTGTGAGTTGCATTCACACATGGCAATGCAGTTTCTCAGAAAGCTTCTCTTTAGTTATTATGTGAGGATATTTCCTTTTTCACCATAGCCCTCAATGAGCTCTGAAATATACCTTTGCAGAATCCACGACAAAAGTGTGAGCAAACTGTTCCAAGAAGGGAAGGATGGAACTCTGTGTGATAAAGCCACACATCAGAAAGGAATCTCTCAGAAAGCTTCTCTCTAGTTATTAGGTGAGGATATTTCCTTTTTCACCATGGGCCCCAAGGGGCTCCCAAATATCACTTTACAGATTCCACGAAAAGAGTGTTAGCAAACTGCTTCCTGAAGTCTAAGTTATAAGTCGGTGAGATGAACTCACAGAGCAGAAAGAAGTTTATCAGAAAGCTTCTTTCACGCTTTGAAGGGATGAAATTTCCTTTATCAGCGTAGGCCTCAATGCGATCCAAAGAAGCCGTTCTCAGATTCCTCAAAGACAGTGTTAATGGACTGCTCCACGAAACATAAGTGTAACTCTGTAAGATGAATTCACACATCACCAAGAAGTTTCTAAGAAAGCTTCTTTCTAATCTTCATATGTGGATATTTCCTTTGTCAAAGTAAGTTTCATTGCGCTATGAAGTATCTAATTGCAGATTTCCAGAAAACTGTGTTAACAAACTGATCACTGAGGAGAAACGTGTAACTCTGTGAGTTGCATTCAGACATGGTAATGCAGTTTCTCAGAAAGCTTCTCTTTAGTTATTATGTGAGGATATTTCCTTTTTCACCATGGGCCAATAAGGGCTCCCAAATATCCCTTTACAGATTCCACGAGAAGTGTGTTAGCAAACTGCTTCCTGAAGTCTAATTTATAAGTCGGTGAGATGAACTCACAGATCAGAAAAATGTTTCTCAGAAAGCTTTTTTCACTTTTTGAACGGATAAAATTTCCTTTATCAGTGTAGGCCTCAATGCGATCCATAGAAGTCCTTGTCAGATTCCTCAAAGACAGTGTTAATGGACTGCTCCACGAAACATAAGTGTCACTCTGTGAGATGAATTCACACATCACCAAGAAGTTTCTAAGAAAGTTTCTTTCTAATTTTCTTCTGTGGATATATCCTTTGTCACCGTAAGTTTCATTGCGCTACAAAGTATCTAATTGCAGATTTCCAGAAAACTGTGTTAACAAACTGATCACTGAAGGGAAACGTGTAACTCTGTGAGTTGCATTCACACATGGCAATGCAGTTTCTCAGAAAGCTACTCTTTAGTTATTATGTGAGGATATTTCCTTTTTACCATAGCCCTCAATGAGCTCCCAAAAATACATTTCCAGAATCCGCGACTACAGAGTTAGCAAACTGTTCCCAGAAGGGAAGGGTGGAACTCTGTGTGATGAAGCCACACATCAGAAAGGAATCTCTCAGAAAGCTTCTCTCTAGTTATTAGGTGAAGATAATTCATTTTTCACCATGGGCCCCTATGGGCTCCCAAATATCACTTTACAGATTCCACGAAAAGAGTGTTAGCAAACTGCTTCCTGAAGTGTAATTTATAAGTCGGTGAGATAAACTCACAGAACAGAAAGAAGTTTATCAGAAAGCTTCTTTCACTTTTTGAATGGATGAAATTTCCTTTATCAGCGTAGGCCTCAATGCGATCCAAAGAAGCCGTTCTCAGATTCCTCAAAGACAGTGTTAATGGACTGCTCCACGAAACATAAGTGTAACTCTGTGAGATGAATTCACACATCACCAAGAAGTTTCTAAGGGAGGTTCTTTCTACTTTTCATCTGTGGATATTTCCTTTGTCACCGTAAGGTTCATTGCGCTATGAAGTATCTAATTGCAGATTTCCAGAAAACTGTGTTAACAAACTGATCACTGAAGAGAAAGGTGTAACACTGTGAGTTGCATTCACACATGGCAATGCAGTTTCTAAGAAAGCTTCTCTTTAGTTATTATGTGAGGATATTTCCTTTTTCACCATAGCCCTCAATGAGCTCCCAAATATACCTTTGGAGAATCCACGACAACAGTGTTAGGAAACTGTTCCAAGAAGGGAAGGGTGGAACTCTGTGTGATGAAGCCACACATCAGAAAGGAATCTCTCAGAAAGCTTCTCTCCAGTTATTAGGTGAGGATATTTCCTTTTTTACCATGGGCCCCATGGGCTCCCAAATATCACTTTACAGATTCCACGAAAAGAGTGTTAGCAAACTGCTTCCTGAAGTCTAAGTTACAAGTCGGTGAGATGAACTCACAGAGCAGAAAGAAGTTTATCAGAAAGCTTCTTTCACGCTTTGAAGGGATGAAATTTCCTTTATCAGCGTAGGCCTCAATGCGATCCAAAGAAGCCGTTCTCAGATTCCTCAAAGACAGTGTTAATGGACTGCTCCACGAAACATAAGTGTAACTCTGTAAGATGAATTCACACATCACCAAGAAGTTTCTAAGAAAGCTTCTTTCTAATCTTCATATGTGGATACTTCCTTTGTCAACGTAAGTTTCATTGCGCTATGAAGTATCTAATTGCAGATTTCCAGAAAACTGTGTTAACAAACTGATCACTGAGGAGAAACGTGTAACTCTGTGAGTTGCATTCAGACATGGTAATGCAGTTTCTCAGAAAGCTTCTCTTTAGTTATTATGTGAGGATATTTCCTTTTTCACCATGGGCCCCTAAGGGCTCCCAAATATCCCTTTACAGATTCCACGAGAAGTGTGTTAGCAAACTGCTTCCTGAAGTCTAAGTTATAAGTCGGTGAGATGAACTCACAGATCAGAAAAATGTTTCTCAGAAAGCTTTTTTCATTTTTTGAACGGATAAAATTTCCTTTATCAGTGTAGGCCTCAATGCGATCCATAGAAGTCCTTGTCAGATTCCTCAAAGACAGTGTTAATGGACTGCTCCACGAAACATAAGTGTCACTCTGTGAGATGAATTCACACATCACCAAGAAGTTTCTAAGAAAGTTTCTTTCTAATTTTCTTCTGTGGATATATCCTTTGTCACCGTAAGTTTCATTGCGCTACGAAGTATCTAATTGCAGATTTCCAGAAAACTGTGTTAACAAACTGATCACTGAAGGGAAACGTGTAACTCTGTGAGTTGCATTCACACATGGCAATGCAGTTTCTCAGAAAGCTACTCTTTAGTTATTATGTGAGGATATTTCCTTTTTACCATAGCCCTCAATGAGCTCCCAAAAATACCTTTCCAGAATCCGCGACTACAGAGTTAGCAAACTGTTCCCAGAAGGGAAGGGTGGAACTCTGTGTGATGAAGCCACACATCAGAAAGGAATCTCTCAGAAAGCTTCTCTCCAGTTATTAGGTGAGGATAATTCATTTTTCACCATGGGCCCCTATGGGCTCCCAAATATCACTTTACAGATTCCACGAAAAGAGTGTTAGCAAACTGCTTCCTGAAGTCTAATTTATAAGTCGGTGAGATAAACTCACAGAACAGAAAGAAGTTTATCAGAAAGCTTCTTTCACGTTTTGAATGGATGAAATTTCCTTTATCAGCGTAGGCCTCAATGCGATCCAAAGAAGCCGTTCTCAGATTCCTCAAAGACAGTGTTAATGGACTGCTCCACGAAACATAAGTGTAACTCTGTGAGATGAATTCACACATCACCAAGAAGTTTCTAATGGAGGTTCTTTCTACTTTTCATCTGTGGATATTTCCTTTGTCACCGTAAGGTTCATTGCGCTATGAAGTATCTAATTGCAGATTTCCAGAAAACTGTGTTAACAAACTGATCACTCAGGAGAAACGTGTAACTCTGTGAGTTGCATTCACACATGGCAATACAGTTTCTCAGACAGCTTCTCTTTAGTTATTATGTGAGGATATTTCCTTTTTCAACATAGCCCTCAATGTGCTCCCAAATATACCTTTGCAGAATCCACGACAACAGTGTTAGCAAACTGTTCCAAGAAGGGAAGGCTGGATCTCTGTGTGATGAAGCTACATATCAAAAAGGAATCTCTCAGAAAGCTTCTCTCTAGTTATTATGTCACGATATTTCCTTTTTCACCATGGGCCCCTAGGGGCTCCCAAATATCACTTTACAGATTCCACGAAAAGAGTGTTAGTAAACTGCTTCCTGAACTCTAAGTTATAACTCTGTGGGATGAACTCACAGATCAGAAAGAAGTTTCTCAGAAAGCTTCCTTCACGTTTTGAATGGATGAAATTTCCCTTATCAGTGTAGGACTCAATGCGATCCAAAGAACCGTTCTAAGTCTCCTCAAAGAAAATGTTAATGGACTGCACCACGAAACATTAGTGTAACTCTGTGAGATGAATTCACACATCACCAAGAAGTTTCTACGAAAGCTTCTTTCTAGTTTTCATCTGTGGATATTTCCTTTGTCACCGTAAGGTTCATTGCGCTATGAAGTATCTAATTGCAGATTTCCAGGAAACTGTGTAAACAAACTGATCACTGAAGAGAACCGTGTAACTCTGTGAGTTGCATTCACACATGGCAATGCAGTTTCTCAGAAAGCTTCTCTTTAGTTATTATGTGAGGATATTTCCTTTTTCAACATAGCCCTCAATGAGCTCCCAAATATACCTTTACAGAATCCACGACAACAGTGTTAGCAAACTGTTCCAAGAAGGGAAGGGTGGAACTCTGTGTGATGAAGCCACACATCAGAAAGGAATCTCTCAGAAAGCTTCTCTCTAGTTATTAGGTGAGGATACTTCCTTTTTCACCATGGGCCCCTATGGGCTCCCAAATATCACTTTACAGATTCCACGAAAAAAGTGTTAGAAAAACTGCTTCCTGAAGTCTAAGTTATAAATCTTAGAGATGAACTCACAGATATGGAAGATGTTTATCAGAAACGTTCTTTCATGTTTGAACGGATGAAATTTCCTTTATCAGCGTAGGCCTCAATGCGATCCAAAGAAGCCGTTCTCAGATTCCTCAAAGACAGTGTTAATGGACTGCTCCACGAAACATAAGTGTCACTCTGTGAGATGAATTCACACATCACCAAGAAGTTTCTTAGAAAGTCTCTTTCTAGTTTTCTTCTGAGGATGTTTCCTTTGTCACCGTAAGCTTCATTGCATTCAGAAATATCCCATTGCTGATTTCCAGAAAACTGTTAGCACTCTGAACACTGACGAGAGAGGAGTAACTCTGTGAGTTGCATTCACACATCGCAATGCAGTTTCTCAGAAGGCTTCTTTCCAGTTTTCATCTGAGTCTATTTCCTTTTTCACCGTAGCCCTCATTGAGCTCCCAAATATCACTTTCCAGAACACAAGTTAACAGAGTTAGCAAACTGTTCCAAAAATGGAAGTGTGGAACTCCGTGTGATGAAGTCACACATCAGAAAGCAATCTCTCAGAAAGCTTCTCTCTAGTTATTATCTGAGGATTTTTCGTTTTTCACCATGGGCCCCTATGGGCTCCCAAATCTCAATTTTCAGATTCCAGGAAGAGTGTTAGCAAACTGCTTTCTGAGAACCAACCTATAACTCTGTGTGAGGAATTCACAGATCACAAAGAAGTTTCTGAGAAAGCTTCTTTCACGTTTTAAACTGATGATATTTCCTTTATCAGCGTAGGCCTCAATACGATCCAAAGATGTCTTCCCAGCTTCCTCAAAAACATTGTTAACGGACCTTTGCCTGAAACATAAGTGTAACGCTGTGAGATGAATTCACAGATCACCAAGAATTTTCTAAAAAGCTTCTTTCTAGTTTCCGACTGAGGATATTTCCTTTGTCACTGTAAGCTGCATTGCGTTCAGAAGTGTCCCATTGCCGATATCCAGAAAACTGTGTTAGGACACTGAACACTGAAGAGAAAGGTGTAACTCTGTGACTTGCATTCACACATCACGATACAGTTTCTCAGAAGGCTACTTTCCTGTTTTCATCTGAGGATATTTCCTTTTTCAACATAGTCTCAATGAGCTCCCAAATATCACTTTGCAGAACACAATATAACAGAGTTAGAAAACTGTTCCAGATGGGAAGGGTGGAAATCTGTGTGATGAAGTCACCCATCAGAAAGCAATCTCTGTGAAAGCTTCTCTGTAGTTATTATCTGAGGATATTTCCTTTTTCACCATGGGCCCCTATGGGCTCCCAAATCTCACTTTGCAAGTTCCACGAAAAGAGTGTTAGTAAACTGCTCCCTGAGAACTAAGCTGTAACTCTGTGAGAGGAATCCACAGATCCCAAAGTGGTTTCTCAGAAAGCTTTTTTCACGTTTTGAACTGATGATATTTTATTTATCAGCGTAGGCCTCAATGAGATCCAAAGTATTCCTCCTCAGGTACCTCAAAAACAGTGATAATGGATTGTTGCTGGACAAATAAGTGTAACTCTGTAAGATGAATTCACACAATACCAAGAAGTTCCTAGGAAAGCTTCTTTTTAGTTTTCATCTGAGGATATTTCCTTTGTCACCATAAGCTTCATTGCCTTATGAAGTATCTCGTTGAAGATTTCCAGAAAACTGTGTTATCACCTTGAACACTGAAGCGAAGGGCGTAACTCTGTGAGTTGAATTCACACATCAAAATGCAGTTTCTCATTAGGCTTCCTTACAGTTTTCATCTGAGGATATTTCCGTTTTCACCATATCCCTCAATGAGCTCCCAAATATCACTTTGCAGAACACAAGACCACAGAGTTAGCAAACAGTTCCAAGAAGGGAAGGCTGGAACTCTGGGTGATGAAGTCACACATCAGAAAGCAATCTCTCAGAAAGCTTCTCTGTAGTTATTATCTGAGGTTATATCCATTTTCACCTTGGGCAACTATGAGCTTCCAAATCTCACTTTGCAGATTGTACGAAAAGAGTGTTAGCAAACTCCTTCCAGAGAACTAAGCTGTAAATCTGTGAGGGAATTCACAGATCAAAAAGAAGTTTCTCAGAACGATTCTTTCACGTTTTGAACTGATGATATTTCCTTTATCAGCGTAGGCCTCAATGCGATCCAAAGAAGTCCTTCTCAGATTCCTCAAAAACAGTGATAATGGACTGTTGCACGAAACATATGTGCAACATCCTGAGATTTATTCACACATCAGCAAGAAGTTTCTAGGAAAGGTTCTTTTAAGTTTTCATCTGAGGATATTTCCTTTGTCACTGTAAGCTTCATTGCGTTCAGAAGTATCCCATTGCAGATTTCCAGAAAACTGTGTTAGCACAATGAACACTGAAGAGAAAGGTGCCACTCGGTGAGTTGCATTCACACATCGCAATGCTGTTTCTCAAAGGCTTCTTTAAAGTTTTCGTCTGAGGATATTTCCTTTTTCACCAACGCCCTCAATGAGCTCCCAAATAACACTTTGCAGAACCCAACAGAACAGAGTGAGCAAACTGTTCCAAGAAGGGAAGGGTGGAACTCTGTCTGATGAAGTCACACATCAGAAAGCAACCTCTCAGAAAGCGTCTCTGTACTTATTATCTGAGGGTATTTCCTTTTTCACCATGGGCCCCTATGGCCTCCCAAATCTCACTTTGCACATTCCAGGAAAAGAGTGTTAGCAAACTGCTTCCGGAGAACTAAGCTGTAACTCTGTGAGTGGAATTCACAGATCACAAAGAAGTTTCTCAGAAAGCTTCTTTCACGTTTTCAACTGATGATATTTTATTTCTCAGCGTAGGCCTCGATACGATCCAAAGTATTCCTTCTCAGGTACCTCAAAAACAGTGATAATGGATTGTTGCCAGGAAACATAAGTGTAACTCTCGTGAGATGAATTCACACATCACCAAGTAGTTTCTAGGAAAGCTTCTTTCTAGTTTTCAATCTGAGGATATTTCCTTTGTCACGTAAGCTTCATTGCGTTCAGAAGTATCTCATTGCAGATTTCCAGAAAAACTGTGTTAAGCACACTGAACACTGAAGAGAGAGGTGTAACTCGTGTGAGTTGCATTCACACATCGCAATGCACTTTCTCAGAAGGCTTCTTTCCAGTTTTCATCTGAGGATATTTCCTTTTTCACCATAGCCCTCAATGAGCTCCCTAATATCACTTTGCAGAACACAAGATAACAGAGTTAGCAAACTGTTCCAAGAAGGGAAGGGTGGAACGTCTGTGTGATGAAGGTCACACCTCAGAAAGCAATCTCTTAGAAAGCTTCTCTACTAGTATTATCTGAGGATATTTCCTTTTTCACCATGGCCCCTATGGGCTCCCAAATCTCACTTTGCAGGATTCCACGAAAAGAAGTGTTAGCAAACTGCTTCCTGAGAACTAAGCTGTAACTCTGTGAGAGGAATTCACAGATCACAAAGAAGTTTCTCAGAAAGCTTCTTTCACGTTTTGAACTGATGATATTTCCTTTATCAGCGTAGGCCTCAATGCGATCCAAAGAAGTCCTTCTCAGGTTCCTCAAAAACAGTGATAATGGACTGTTGCATGGAAACATAAGTGTAACTCGTTGAGATGAATTCACACATCACCAAGAAGTTTCTAAGAAAGCTTCTTTCTAGTTTTCATCTGAGGAATATTTCCTTTGTCACCGTAAGCTTCATGGCGTTCAGAAGTATCCCATTGCAGATTTCCAGAAAACTGTGTTAGCACACTGAACACTGAAGAGAAAGGTGTAACTCTGTGAGTTGCATTCACACATCGCAATGCAGTTTCTCAGAAGGCTTCTTTCCAGTTTTCATCTGAGGATATTTCCTTTTCACCATAGCCCTTAATGAGCTCCCAAATATCACCTTGCAGAACACAGATAACAGAGTTAGCAAACTGTTCCAAGAAGGGAAGCGGTGGAACGCTGTGTGATGAAGGCACACATCAGAACGGAATCTCTCAGAAAGCTTCTCTCTAGTTATTATCTGAGGATATTACCTTTTTCACCATGGGCCCCTATGGGCTCCCAAATCTCACTTAGCAGATTCCACGAAAAGAGTGTTAGCAAATTGTTTCCGGAGAACTAAGCTGTAACTCGGTGAGTGGAATTCACAGATCACAAAGAAGTTTCTCAGAAAGCTTCTTTCACGTTTTGAACGGATGAAATTTCCTTTATCAGCGTAGGCCTCATTGCGATCCAAAGAAGCCATTCTCAGATTCCTCAAAAACAGTGTTAATGGACTGCTCCACGAAACATAAGTGTAACTCTGTGAGATGAATTCACACATCACCAAGAAATTTCAACGAAAGCTTCTTTCTAGCTTTCATCTGTGCATATTTCCTTTGTCACCGAAAGCTTCAAGGCGTTCAGAAGTATCCCATTGCAGATTTCCAGAAAACTGGGTTAGCACACTGAACACTGAAGAGAAAGGTGTAACTCTGTGAGTTGCATTCACACATCGCAGTTTCTCAGAAAGCTTCTCTTTAGTTATTATGTGAGGATATTTCCTTTTTCACCATAGCCCTCAATGAGCTCCCAAATATACCTTTACAGAATCCACGACAACAGTGTTAGCAAACTGTTCCAAGAAGGGAAGGGGGGAACTCTGTGTGATGACGTCACACATCAGAAAGCAATCTCTCGGAAACCTTTTCTCTAGTTATTATATCTGGATATTTCCTTATTCACCATGGGACCCAAGGGGCTCCCAAATCTCACTTTGCAGATTCCACGAAAAGAGTGTTAACAAACTGCTTCCTGAGAACTAAGCTGTAACTCTGTGAGAGGAATTCACAGATCACAAAGAAGTTTCTCCAAAACCTTCTTTCACGTTTTGAACTGATGATATTTCCTTTATCAGCGTAGGCCTCAATGCGATCCAAAGAAGTCCTTCTCAGGTTCCTCAAAAACAGTGATAATGAACTATTGTAGGAAACAAATGTGTAACTCTGTCAGATAAATTCACACACTACCAAGAAGTTTCTAGGAAAGATTCTTTCTAGTTTTCAACTGAGGATATTTCCTTTGTCACCGTAAGCTTCATTGTGTTCACAAGTATCCCATTGCAGATTTCCAGAAAACTGTGTTAGCACACTGAACACTGAAGAGAAAGGTGTAACTCGGTGAGGTGCATTCACACATTGCAATGCAGTTTCTCAGAAGGCTTCTTTCCAGGTTTCATCTGAGGATATTTCCTTTTTCACCATAGCCCTCAATGAGCTCCCACGTATCACTTTGCAGAACACAAGATAACAGAGTTAGCAAACTCTTCCAAGAAGGGAAGGGTGGAACTTTGTGTGATGAAGTCACACATCAGAAAGCAATCTCTCAGAAAGATTCTCTGCAGTTATTATTTGAGGATATTTCCTTTTTCACCATGGGATACTATGGGCACCCTAATCTCAATTTGGAGATTCCAAGAAAAGAGTGTTAGCAAACTGCTTCCTGAGAACTAAGATGTAACACTGTGAGAGGAATTCACAGATCACAAAGAAGTTTTTCAGAAAGCTTCTTTCACGTTTTCTTTTATTTATTTTTATTTTTTATTTTTTTTGAGACAGAGTCTCGCTCTGTCGCCCAGGCTGGAGTGCAGTGGCCAGATCTCAGCTCACTGCAAGCTCCGCCTCCCGGGTTTATGCCATTCTCCTGCCTCAGCCTCCCCAGTAGCTGGGACTACAGGCGCCCGCCACTTCGCCCAGCTAGTTTTTTGTATTTCTTTCAGTAGAGACGGGGTTTCAACGGGTTAGCCAGGATGGTCTCGATCTCCTGACCTCGTGATTCACCCGTCTCGGCCTCCCAAAGTGCTGGGATTACAGGCTTGAGCCACCGTGCTGGGCCTCACGTTTTCAACTGATGATATTTTATTTATCAGCGTAGGCCTCAATGCGATCCAAAGTATTCCTTCTCAGGAACCTCAAAAACAGTGGTAATGGATTGTTGCAGGAAACAGAAGTGTTACTCTGTGAGATGAATTCACACATCACCATGAAGTTTCTAAGAAAGATTCTTTTAGTTTTCATCTGCGGATATTTACTTTGTAAACATAAGCTTCAATGCGTTCAGAGGTATCCCATTGCAGATTTCCAGAAAATTGTGTTAGCACACTGAATACTGAAGAGAAAGGTGTAACTCTGTGAGTGGCATTCACACATCGCAATGCAGTTTCTCAGAAGGCTTCTTTCCAGTTTTCATCTGAGGATTCCTTTTTCACCATAGCCCTCAATGAGCTCACAAATATCACTTTGCGGAACTCAAGATAACAGATTTAGCAAACTGTTCCAAGAAGTAAAGGGTGGAACTCTGTGTGATGAAGTCACACATCAGAAAGCAATCTCTCAGAAATCTTCTCTCTAGTTATTATCTGAGGATTTTTCCTTTTTCACCATAGGCCCCTATTGGCTCCCAAATCTCACTTTGCAGATTCCACGAAAAGAGTGTTAGCAAACTGCTTCCTGAGAACTAAGCTGTAACTCTGTGAGAGGAATTCACAGATCACAAAGAAGTTCCTCAGAAAGCTTCTTTCATGTTTTGAACTGATGATATTTCCTTTATCAGCGTAGGCCTCAATGCGATCCAAACAAGTCCTTCTCAGGTTCCTCAAAGACAGTGATAATGGACTGTTGCAGGAAACATAAGTGTAACTTTGTGAGATGAATTCACACATCACCAAGAAGATTCTATAAAAGATTCTTTCTAGTTTTCAAGTGAGGATATTTCCCCTGTCACCGTAAGCTTCATGGCGTTCAGAAGTATCCCATTGCAGATGTCCAGAAAACTGTGTTAGCACACTGAACACTGAAGAGAAAGGGTTAACTCTGTGAGTTGCATTCACACATCGCAACGCAGTTTCTAAGAGGTCTTCTTTCCCGTTTTCATCTGAGGATATTTCCTTTTTCACCATAGACTTCAAAGAGTTCCAAATATCACTTTGCAGAACTCAAGATAACAAAGTTAGCAAACTGATCCAAGAAGGGAACGGTGTGGAACTCTGTGTGATGAAGTCACACATCAGAAAGCAATTTCTCAGAAAGATTCTCTCTACTTATTATCTGAGGATATTTCCTTTTTGACCATGGGCCCCTACGGGCTCCCAAATCTCACTTTGCAGATTCCACGATAAGAATGTTTGCAAACTGCTTCCTGAGAACTAAGCTGTAAATCTGTGAGAGGAATTCACAGATCACAAAGAAGTTTCTCAGAAAGCTTCTTTCACGTTTTGAACTGATGATATTTCCTTTATTAGCATAGGCCTCAATGCGATCCAAAAAGTCCTTCTAAGGTTCTGCAAAAACAATCATAATGGACTGTTGCAGGAAACATAAGTGTCACTCTGTGAGATGAATTCAAACATCACCAAGCAGTATTTTGAGGAAGCTTCTTTCTAGTTTTCATTTGAGAATATTTCCTTTGTCACCGTAAGCTTCCTTGCATTCAGAAGTATCCCATTGCAGATTTCCAGAAAACTGTGTTAGCAATCTGAAAACTGAAGAGAAAGGTGTAACTCTGTGAGTTGCATTCACAAATCGAAATGCAGTTTCTCAGAGGACTTCTTTCCAGTTTTCATCTGAGAATATTTCCTTTTTCACCATAGCCCTCAATGAGCTCCCATTTATCACTTTGCAGAACAGAAGATAACAGATTTAGCAAACTGTTCCAAGAAGGGAAGGGTGGAACTCTGTGTGATGTAGTCACACATCAGAAAGCAATCTCTCAGAAGGCTTCTCTCTAGTTATTATGTGAGGATATTACGTTTTTCACCAAGGGCTTCTATGAGCTGCCAAATCTCACTTTGCAGGTTCTAAGAAAAGAATGTTAGCAAACTGCTTCCTGAGAACTAAGCTGTAACTCTGAGAGAGGAATTCACAGATCACAAAGAAGTTTCTCAGAAACCTTCTTTCACGTTTTGAACTGATGATATTTCCTTTAACAGCGTAGGCATCAATGTGATCCAAAGAAGTCCTTCTTCTCAAGTTCTTCAAAAACAGTGATATTGGACTGTTGCAGGAAACATAAGTGTAACTCTCTGAGATGAATTCACACATCACCAAGTAGTTTCTAGGAAAGCTTCCTTCTAGTTTTCAACTGAGGATATTTCCTTTGTCACCGTAAGCTTCATGGCGTTCAGAAGTATCTAATTGCAGATTTCCAGAAAACTGTGTTAACACACTGAACACTGAAGAGAGAGGTGTAACTGTGTGACTTGCATTCACACATCGCAATGCACTTTCTCAGAAGGCTTCTTTCCAGTTTTCATCTGAGGATATTTCCTTTTTCACCATAGCCCTCAATGAGCTCCCTAATATCACTTTGCAGAACACAAGATAACAGAGTTAGCAAACTGTTCCAAGAAGGGAAGGGTGGAAGTCTGTGTGATGAGGTCACACCTCAGAAAGCAATCTCTCAGAAAGGTTCTCACTAGTTATTATCTGAGGATATTTCCTTTTTCACCATGGGCCCCTATGGGCTCCCAAATCTCACTTTGCGGGTTCCACGAAAAGAATGTTAGCAAACTGCTTCCCGAGAACTAAGCTGTAACTCTGTGAGAGGAATTCACACGTCATAAAGAAGTTTCTCAGAAAGCTTTTTTCACGTTGAACTGATGATATTTCCTTTATCAGCGTAGGTCTCAATGCGATCTAAAGAAGTCCTTCTCAGGTTCCTCAAAAACAGTGATAATGGACTGTTGCAGGAAATGTAAGTGTAAATCTGTGAGATGAATTCACACATAACCAAAAAGGTTCTATGAAAACTTCTTTCTAATTTTCAACTGAAGATATTTCCTTTGTCACGGTAATCTTCATTGCGTTCAAAAGTATCTCATTGCAGATCTCCAGAAAACTGTGTTATCACAATGAACACTGAAGGGAAAGGTGGAACTCTGTAAGTTGCATTGACACATCGAATTGCAGTTTCTCTGAAGGCTTCTTGCCAGTTTTGATCTGAGAATATTTCCTTTTTCACCCCTCAATGAGCTCCCAAATATCACTTTGCAGAACACAAGATAACAGAGTTCGCAAACTGTTCCAAGAAGAGAAGGGTGGAACTCTGTGTGATGAAGTCACACATCAGAAAGCAATCCCTCAGAAAGCTTCTCTCTAGTTATTATCTGAGGATATTACCTTTTTCACCATAGGCCCCTATGGGCTCCCAAATCTCACTTAGCAGATTCCACGAAAAGAGTGTTAGCAAATTGTTTCCGGAGAACTAAGCTGTAACTCGGTGAGTGGAATTCACAGATCACAAAGAAGTTTCTCAGAAAGCTTCTTTCACGTTTTGAATTGATGATATTTCCATTATCAGCGTAGGCCTCAATGCGATCCAAAGAAGTCCTTCTCAGGTACCTCAAAAACAGTGATAATGGACTGTTGCTGGAAACATAGGTGTAACTGTTTGAGATGAATTCACACATCACCAAGAAGTTTCTAAGAAAGATTCTTTCTAGTTTTCATCTGAGAATGTTTCCTTTGTCACCGAAAGCTTCAAGGCGTTCAGAAGTATCCCATTGCAGATTTCCAGAAAACTGGGTTAGCACACTGAACACTGAAGAGAAAGGTGTAACTCTGTGAGTTGCATTCACACATCGCAATGCAGTTTCTCAGAAGGCTTCTTTCCAGTTTTCATCTGAGGATATTTCCTTTTTCACCATAGCCCTTAATGAACTCCCAAATATCACCTTGCGGAACACAAGATAACAGAGTTAGCAAACTGTTTCAAGAAGGGAACGGTGGAACTCTGTGTGATGACGTCACACATCAGAAAGCAATCTCTCGGAAACCTTTTCTCTAGTTATTATATCTGGATATTTCCTTATTCACCATGGGACCCAACGGGCTCCCAAATCTCACTTTGCAGATTCCACGAAAAGAGTGTTAACAAACTGCTTCCTGAGAACTAAGCTGTAACTCTGTGAGAGGAATTCACAGATCACAAAGAAGTTTCTCCAAAACCTTCTTTCACGTTTTGAACTGATGATATTTCCTTTATCAGCGTAGGCCTCAATGCGATCCAAAGAAGTCCTTCTCAGGTTCCTCAAAAACAGTGATAATGAACTATTGTAGGAAACAAATGTGTAACTCTGTCAGATGAATTCACACACTACCAAGAAGTTTCTAGGAAAGATTCTTTCTAGTTTTCAACTGAGGATATTTCCTTTGTCACCATAAGCTTCATTGTGTTCACAAGTATCCCATTGCAGATTTCCAGAAAACTGTGTTAGCACACTGAACACTGAAGAGAAAGGTGTAACTCGGTGAGGTGCATTCACACATTGCAATGCAGTTTCTCAGAAGGCTTCTTTCCAGGTTTCATCTGAGGATATTTCCTTTTTCACCATAGCCCTCAATGAGCTCCCACGTATCACTTTGCAGAACACAAGATAACAGAGTTAGCAAACTCTTCCAAGAAGGGAAGGGTGGAACTTTGTGTGATGAAGTCACACATCAGAAAGCAATCTCTCAGAAAGATTCTCTGCAGTTATTATTTGAGGATATTTCCTTTTTCACCATGGGATACTATGGGCACCCTAATCTCAATTTGGAGATTCCAAGAAAAGAGTGTTAGCAAACTGCTTCCTGAGAACTAAGATGTAACACTGTGAGAGGAATTCACAGATCACAAAGAAGTTTTTCAGAAAGCTTCTTTCACGTTTTCTTTTATTTATTTTTATTTTTTATTTTTTTTGAGACAGAGTCTCGCTCTGTCGCCCAGGCTGGAGTGCAGTGGCCAGATCTCAGCTCACTGCAAGCTCCGCCTCCCGGGTTTATGCCATTCTCCTGCCTCAGCCTCCCCAGTAGCTGGGACTACAGGCGCCCGCCACTTCGCCCAGCTAGTTTTTTGTATTTCTTTCAGTAGAGACGGGGTTTCAACGGGTTAGCCAGGATGGTCTCGATCTCCTGACCTCGTGATTCACCCGTCTCGGCCTCCCAAAGTGCTGGGATTACAGGCTTGAGCCACCGTGCTGGGCCTCACGTTTTCAACTGATGATATTTTATTTATCAGCGTAGGCCTCAATGCGATCCAAAGTATTCCTTCTCAGGAACCTCAAAAACAGTGGTAATGGATTGTTGCAGGAAACAGAAGTGTTACTCTGTGAGATGAATTCACACATCACCATGAAGTTTCTAAGAAAGATTCTTTTAGTTTTCATCTGCGGATATTTACTTTGTAAACATAAGCTTCAATGCGTTCAGAGGTATCCCATTGCAGATTTCCAGAAAATTGTGTTAGCACACTGAATACTGAAGAGAAAGGTGTAACTCTGTGAGTGGCATTCACACATCGCAATGCAGTTTCTCAGAAGGCTTCTTTCCAGTTTTCATCTGAGGATTCCTTTTTCACCATAGCCCTCAATGAGCTCACAAATATCACTTTGCGGAACTCAAGATAACAGATTTAGCAAACTGTTCCAAGAAGTAAAGGGTGGAACTCTGTGTGATGAAGTCACACATCAGAAAGCAATCTCTCAGAAATCTTCTCTCTAGTTATTATCTGAGGATTTTTCCTTTTTCACCATAGGCCCCTATTGGCTCCCAAATCTCACTTTGCAGATTCCACGAAAAGAGTGTTAGCAAACTGCTTCCTGAGAACTAAGCTGTAACTCTGTGAGAGGAATTCACAGATCACAAAGAAGTTCCTCAGAAAGCTTCTTTCATGTTTTGAACTGATGATATTTCCTTTATCAGCGTAGGCCTCAATGCGATCCAAACAAGTCCTTCTCAGGTTCCTCAAAGACAGTGATAATGGACTGTTGCAGGAAACATAAGTGTAACTTTGTGAGATGAATTCACACATCACCAAGAAGATTCTATAAAAGATTCTTTCTAGTTTTCAAGTGAGGATATTTCCCCTGTCACCGTAAGCTTCATGGCGTTCAGAAGTATCCCATTGCAGATGTCCAGAAAACTGTGTTAGCACACTGAACACTGAAGAGAAAGGGTTAACTCTGTGAGTTGCATTCACACATCGCAACGCAGTTTCTAAGAGGTCTTCTTTCCCGTTTTCATCTGAGGATATTTCCTTTTTCACCATAGACTTCAAAGAGTTCCAAATATCACTTTGCAGAACTCAAGATAACAAAGTTAGCAAACTGATCCAAGAAGGGAACGGTGTGGAACTCTGTGTGATGAAGTCACACATCAGAAAGCAATTTCTCAGAAAGATTCTCTCTACTTATTATCTGAGGATATTTCCTTTTTGACCATGGGCCCCTACGGGCTCCCAAATCTCACTTTGCAGATTCCACGATAAGAATGTTTGCAAACTGCTTCCTGAGAACTAAGCTGTAAATCTGTGAGAGGAATTCACAGATCACAAAGAAGTTTCTCAGAAAGCTTCTTTCACGTTTTGAACCGATGATATTTCCTTTATTAGCATAGGCCTCAATGCGATCCAAAAAGTCCTTCTAAGGTTCTGCAAAAACAATCATAATGGACTGTTGCAGGAAACATAAGTGTCACTCTGTGAGATGAATTCAAACATCACCAAGCAGTATTTTGAGGAAGCTTCTTTCTAGTTTTCATTTGAGAATATTTCCTTTGTCACCGTAAGCTTCCTTGCATTCAGAAGTATCCCATTGCAGATTTCCAGAAAACTGTGTTAGCAATCTGAAAACTGAAGAGAAAGGTGTAACTCTGTGAGTTGCATTCACAAATCGAAATGCAGTTTCTCAGAGGACTTCTTTCCAGTTTTCATCTGAGAATATTTCCTTTTTCACCATAGCCCTCAATGAGCTCCCATTTATCACTTTGCAGAACAGAAGATAACAGATTTAGCAAACTGTTCCAAGAAGGGAAGGGTGGAACTCTGTGTGATGTAGTCACACATCAGAAAGCAATCTCTCAGAAGGCTTCTCTCTAGTTATTATGTGAGGATATTACGTTTTTCACCAAGGGCTTCTATGAGCTGCCAAATCTCACTTTGCAGGTTCTAAGAAAAGAATGTTAGCAAACTGCTTCCTGAGAACTAAGCTGTAACTCTGAGAGAGGAATTCACAGATCACAAAGAAGTTTCTCAGAAACCTTCTTTCACGTTTTGAACTGATGATATTTCCTTTAACAGCGTAGGCATCAATGTGATCCAAAGAAGTCCTTCTTCTCAAGTTCTTCAAAAACAGTGATATTGGACTGTTGCAGGAAACATAAGTGTAACTCTCTGAGATGAATTCACACATCACCAAGTAGTTTCTAGGAAAGCTTCCTTCTAGTTTTCAACTGAGGATATTTCCTTTGTCACCGTAAGCTTCATGGCGTTCAGAAGTATCTAATTGCAGATTTCCAGAAAACTGTGTTAACACACTGAACACTGAAGAGAGAGGTGTAACTGTGTGACTTGCATTCACACATCGCAATGCACTTTCTCAGAAGGCTTCTTTCCCGTTTTCATCTGAGGATATTTCCTTTTTCACCATAGCCCTCAATGAGCTCCCTAATATCACTTTGCAGAACACAAGATAGAACAGTTAGAAAACTGTTCCAAGAAGGGAAGGGTAGAACTCTGTGTGATGACGTCACACATGAGAAAGCTATCTCTCAGAAACGTTCTCACTAGTTATTATCTGAGGATATTTCCTTTTTCACCATGGGCCCCTATGGGCTCCCAAATCTCACTTTGCGGGTTCCACGAAAAGAATGTTAGCAAACTGCTTCCCGAGAACTAAGCTGTAACTCTGTGAGAGGAATTCACACGTCATAAAGAAGTTTCTCAGAAAGCTTTTTTCACGTTGAACTGATGATATTTCCTTTATCAGCGTAGGTCCTCAATGCGATCTAAAGAAGTCCTTCTCAGGTTCCTCAAAAACAGTGATAATGGACTGTTGCAGGAAATGTAAGTGTAAATCTGTGAGATGAATTCACACATAACCAAAAAGGTTCTATGAAAACTTCTTTCTAATTTTCAACTGAAGATATTTCCTTTGTCACGGTAATCTTCATTGCGTTCAAAAGTATCTCATTGCAGATCTCCAGAAAACTGTGTTATCACAATGAACACTGAAGGGAAAGGTGGAACTCTGTAAGTTGCATTGACACATCGAATTGCAGTTTCTCTGAAGGCTTCTTGCCAGTTTTGATCTGAGGATATTTCCTTTTTCACCATAGCCCTCAATGAGCTCCCACGTATCACTTTGCAGAACACAAGATAACAGAGTTAGCAAACTCTTCCAAGAAGGGAAGGGTGGAACTTTGTGTGATGAAGTCACACATCAGAAAGCAATCTCTCAGAAAGATTCTCTGCAGTTATTATTTGAGGATATTTCCTTTTTCACCATGGGATACTATGGGCACCCTAATCTCAATTTGGAGATTCCAAGAAAAGAGTGTTAGCAAACTGCTTCCTGAGAACTAAGATGTAACACTGTGAGAGGAATTCACAGATCACAAAGAAGTTTTTCAGAAAGCTTCTTTCACGTTTCTTTTATTTATTTTTATTTTTTATTTTTTTTGAGACAGAGTCTCGCTCTGTCGCCCAGGCTGGAGTGCAGTGGCCAGATCTCAGCTCACTGCAAGCTCCGCCTCCCGGGTTTATGCCATTCTCCTGCCTCAGCCTCCCCAGTAGCTGGGACTACAGGCGCCCGCCACTTCGCCCAGCTAGTTTTTTGTATTTCTTTCAGTAGAGACGGGGTTTCAACGGGTTAGCCAGGATGGTCTCGATCTCCTGACCTCGTGATTCACCCGTCTCGGCCTCCCAAAGTGCTGGGATTACAGGCTTGAGCCACCGTGCTGGGCCTCACGTTTTCAACTGATGATATTTTATTTATCAGCGTAGGCCTCAATGCGATCCAAAGTATTCCTTCTCAGGAACCTCAAAAACAGTGGTAATGGATTGTTGCAGGAAACAGAAGTGTTACTCTGTGAGATGAATTCACACATCACCATGAAGTTTCTAAGAAAGATTCTTTTAGTTTTCATCTGCGGATATTTACTTTGTAAACATAAGCTTCAATGCGTTCAGAGGTATCCCATTGCAGATTTCCAGAAAATTGTGTTAGCACACTGAATACTGAAGAGAAAGGTGTAACTCTGTGAGTGGCATTCACACATCGCAATGCAGTTTCTCAGAAGGCTTCTTTCCAGTTTTCATCTGAGGATTCCTTTTTCACCATAGCCCTCAATGAGCTCACAAATATCACTTTGCGGAACTCAAGATAACAGATTTAGCAAACTGTTCCAAGAAGTAAAGGGTGGAACTCTGTGTGATGAAGTCACACATCAGAAAGCAATCTCTCAGAAATCTTCTCTCTAGTTATTATCTGAGGATTTTTCCTTTTTCACCATAGGCCCCTATTGGCTCCCAAATCTCACTTTGCAGATTCCACGAAAAGAGTGTTAGCAAACTGCTTCCTGAGAACTAAGCTGTAACTCTGTGAGAGGAATTCACAGATCACAAAGAAGTTCCTCAGAAAGCTTCTTTCATGTTTTGAACTGATGATATTTCCTTTATCAGCGTAGGCCTCAATGCGATCCAAACAAGTCCTTCTCAGGTTCCTCAAAGACAGTGATAATGGACTGTTGCAGGAAACATAAGTGTAACTTTGTGAGATGAATTCACACATCACCAAGAAGATTCTATAAAAGATTCTTTCTAGTTTTCAAGTGAGGATATTTCCCCTGTCACCGTAAGCTTCATGGCGTTCAGAAGTATCCCATTGCAGATGTCCAGAAAACTGTGTTAGCACACTGAACACTGAAGAGAAAGGGTTAACTCTGTGAGTTGCATTCACACATCGCAACGCAGTTTCTAAGAGGTCTTCTTTCCCGTTTTCATCTGAGGATATTTCCTTTTTCACCATAGACTTCAAAGAGTTCCAAATATCACTTTGCAGAACTCAAGATAACAAAGTTAGCAAACTGATCCAAGAAGGGAACGGTGTGGAACTCTGTGTGATGAAGTCACACATCAGAAAGCAATTTCTCAGAAAGATTCTCTCTACTTATTATCTGAGGATATTTCCTTTTTGACCATGGGCCCCTACGGGCTCCCAAATCTCACTTTGCAGATTCCACGATAAGAATGTTTGCAAACTGCTTCCTGAGAACTAAGCTGTAAATCTGTGAGAGGAATTCACAGATCACAAAGAAGTTTCTCAGAAAGCTTCTTTCACGTTTTGAACCGATGATATTTCCTTTATTAGCATAGGCCTCAATGCGATCCAAAAAGTCCTTCTAAGGTTCTGCAAAAACAATCATAATGGACTGTTGCAGGAAACATAAGTGTCACTCTGTGAGATGAATTCAAACATCACCAAGCAGTATTTTGAGGAAGCTTCTTTCTAGTTTTCATTTGAGAATATTTCCTTTGTCACCGTAAGCTTCCTTGCATTCAGAAGTATCCCATTGCAGATTTCCAGAAAACTGTGTTAGCAATCTGAAAACTGAAGAGAAAGGTGTAACTCTGTGAGTTGCATTCACAAATCGAAATGCAGTTTCTCAGAGGACTTCTTTCCAGTTTTCATCTGAGAATATTTCCTTTTTCACCATAGCCCTCAATGAGCTCCCATTTATCACTTTGCAGAACAGAAGATAACAGATTTAGCAAACTGTTCCAAGAAGGGAAGGGTGGAACTCTGTGTGATGTAGTCACACATCAGAAAGCAATCTCTCAGAAGGCTTCTCTCTAGTTATTATGTGAGGATATTACGTTTTTCACCAAGGGCTTCTATGAGCTGCCAAATCTCACTTTGCAGGTTCTAAGAAAAGAATGTTAGCAAACTGCTTCCTGAGAACTAAGCTGTAACTCTGAGAGAGGAATTCACAGATCACAAAGAAGTTTCTCAGAAACCTTCTTTCACGTTTTGAACTGATGATATTTCCTTTAACAGCGTAGGCATCAATGTGATCCAAAGAAGTCCTTCTTCTCAAGTTCTTCAAAAACAGTGATATTGGACTGTTGCAGGAAACATAAGTGTAACTCTCTGAGATGAATTCACACATCACCAAGTAGTTTCTAGGAAAGCTTCCTTCTAGTTTTCAACTGAGGATATTTCCTTTGTCACCGTAAGCTTCATGGCGTTCAGAAGTATCTAATTGCAGATTTCCAGAAAACTGTGTTAACACACTGAACACTGAAGAGAGAGGTGTAACTGTGTGACTTGCATTCACACATCGCAATGCACTTTCTCAGAAGGCTTCTTTCCAGTTTTCATCTGAGGATATTTCCTTTTTCACCATAGCCCTCAATGAGCTCCCTAATATCACTTTGCAGAACACAAGATAACAGAGTTAGCAAACTGTTCCAAGAAGGGAAGGGTGGAAGTCTGTGTGATGAGGTCACACCTCAGAAAGCAATCTCTCAGAAAGGTTCTCACTAGTTATTATCTGAGGATATTTCCTTTTTCACCATGGGCCCCTATGGGCTCCCAAATCTCACTTTGCGGGTTCCACGAAAAGAATGTTAGCAAACTGCTTCCCGAGAACTAAGCTGTAACTCTGTGAGAGGAATTCACACGTCATAAAGAAGTTTCTCAGAAAGCTTTTTTCACGTTGAACTGATGATATTTCCTTTATCAGCGTAGGTCTCAATGCGATCTAAAGAAGTCCTTCTCAGGTTCCTCAAAAACAGTGATAATGGACTGTTGCAGGAAATGTAAGTGTAAATCTGTGAGATGAATTCACACATAACCAAAAAGGTTCTATGAAAACTTCTTTCTAATTTTCAACTGAAGATATTTCCTTTGTCACGGTAATCTTCATTGCGTTCAAAAGTATCTCATTGCAGATCTCCAGAAAACTGTGTTATCACAATGAACACTGAAGGGAAAGGTGGAACTCTGTAAGTTGCATTGACACATCGAATTGCAGTTTCTCTGAAGGCTTCTTGCCAGTTTTGATCTGAGAATATTTCCTTTTTCACCCCTCAATGAGCTCCCAAATATCACTTTGCAGAACACAAGATAACAGAGTTCGCAAACTGTTCCAAGAAGAGAAGGGTGGAACTCTGTGTGATGAAGTCACACATCAGAAAGCAATCCCTCAGAAAGCTTCTCTCTAGTTATTATCTGAGGATATTACCTTTTTCACCATAGGCCCCTATGGGCTCCCAAATCTCACTTAGCAGATTCCACGAAAAGAGTGTTAGCAAATTGTTTCCGGAGAACTAAGCTGTAACTCGGTGAGTGGAATTCACAGATCACAAAGAAGTTTCTCAGAAAGCTTCTTTCACGTTTTGAATTGATGATATTTCCATTATCAGCGTAGGCCTCAATGCGATCCAAAGAAGTCCTTCTCAGGTACCTCAAAAACAGTGATAATGGACTGTTGCTGGAAACATAGGTGTAACTGTTTGAGATGAATTCACACATCACCAAGAAGTTTCTAAGAAAGATTCTTTCTAGTTTTCATCTGAGAATGTTTCCTTTGTCACCGAAAGCTTCAAGGCGTTCAGAAGTATCCCATTGCAGATTTCCAGAAAACTGGGTTAGCACACTGAACACTGAAGAGAAAGGTGTAACTCTGTGAGTTGCATTCACACATCGCAATGCAGTTTCTCAGAAGGCTTCTTTCCAGTTTTCATCTGAGGATATTTCCTTTTTCACCATAGCCCTTAATGAACTCCCAAATATCACCTTGCGGAACACAAGATAACAGAGTTAGCAAACTGTTTCAAGAAGGGAACGGTGGAACTCTGTGTGATGACGTCACACATCAGAAAGCAATCTCTCGGAAACCTTTTCTCTAGTTATTATATCTGGATATTTCCTTATTCACCATGGGACCCAACGGGCTCCCAAATCTCACTTTGCAGATTCCACGAAAAGAGTGTTAACAAACTGCTTCCTGAGAACTAAGCTGTAACTCTGTGAGAGGAATTCACAGATCACAAAGAAGTTTCTCCAAAACCTTCTTTCACGTTTTGAACTGATGATATTTCCTTTATCAGCGTAGGCCTCAATGCGATCCAAAGAAGTCCTTCTCAGGTTCCTCAAAAACAGTGATAATGAACTATTGTAGGAAACAAATGTGTAACTCTGTCAGATGAATTCACACACTACCAAGAAGTTTCTAGGAAAGATTCTTTCTAGTTTTCAACTGAGGATATTTCCTTTGTCACCATAAGCTTCATTGTGTTCACAAGTATCCCATTGCAGATTTCCAGAAAACTGTGTTAGCACACTGAACACTGAAGAGAAAGGTGTAACTCGGTGAGGTGCATTCACACATTGCAATGCAGTTTCTCAGAAGGCTTCTTTCCAGGTTTCATCTGAGGATATTTCCTTTTTTCACCATAGCCCTCAATGAGCTCCCACGTATCACTTTGCAGAACACAAGATAACAGAGTTAGCAAACTCTTCCAAGAAGGGAAGGGTGGAACTTTGTGTGATGAAGTCACACATCAGAAAGCAATCTCTCAGAAAGATTCTCTGCAGTTATTATTTGAGGATATTTCCTTTTTCACCATGGGATACTATGGGCACCCTAATCTCAATTTGGAGATTCCAAGAAAAGAGTGTTAGCAAACTGCTTCCTGAGAACTAAGATGTAACACTGTGAGAGGAATTCACAGATCACAAAGAAGTTTTTCAGAAAGCTTCTTTCACGTTTTCTTTTATTTATTTTTATTTTTTATTTTTTTTGAGACAGAGTCTCGCTCTGTCGCCCAGGCTGGAGTGCAGTGGCCAGATCTCAGCTCACTGCAAGCTCCGCCTCCCGGGTTTATGCCATTCTCCTGCCTCAGCCTCCCCAGTAGCTGGGACTACAGGCGCCCGCCACTTCGCCCAGCTAGTTTTTTGTATTTCTTTCAGTAGAGACGGGTTTCAACGGGTTAGCCAGGATGGTCTCGATCTCCTGACCTCGTGATTCACCCGTCTCGGCCTCCCAAAGTGCTGGGATTACAGGCTTGAGCCACCGTGCTGGGCCTCACGTTTTCAACTGATGATATTTTATTTATCAGCGTAGGCCTCAATGCGATCCAAAGTATTCCTTCTCAGGAACCTCAAAAACAGTGGTAATGGATTGTTGCAGGAAACAGAAGTGTTACTCTGTGAGATGAATTCACACATCACCATGAAGTTTCTAAGAAAGATTCTTTTAGTTTTCATCTGCGGATATTTACTTTGTAAACATAAGCTTCAATGCGTTCAGAGGTATCCCATTGCAGATTTCCAGAAAATTGTGTTAGCACACTGAATACTGAAGAGAAAGGTGTAACTCTGTGAGTGGCATTCACACATCGCAATGCAGTTTCTCAGAAGGCTTCTTTCCAGTTTTCATCTGAGGATTCCTTTTTCACCATAGCCCTCAATGAGCTCACAAATATCACTTTGCGGAACTCAAGATAACAGATTTAGCAAACTGTTCCAAGAAGTAAAGGGTGGAACTCTGTGTGATGAAGTCACACATCAGAAAGCAATCTCTCAGAAATCTTCTCTCTAGTTATTATCTGAGGATTTTTCCTTTTTCACCATAGGCCCCTATTGGCTCCCAAATCTCACTTTGCAGATTCCACGAAAAGAGTGTTAGCAAACTGCTTCCTGAGAACTAAGCTGTAACTCTGTGAGAGGAATTCACAGATCACAAAGAAGTTCCTCAGAAAGCTTCTTTCATGTTTTGAACTGATGATATTTCCTTTATCAGCGTAGGCCTCAATGCGATCCAAACAAGTCCTTCTCAGGTTCCTCAAAGACAGTGATAATGGACTGTTGCAGGAAACATAAGTGTAACTTGTGAGATGAATTCACACATCACCAAGAAGATTCTATAAAAGATTCTTTCTAGTTTCAAGTGAGGATATTTCCCCTGTCACCGTAAGCTTCATGGCGTTCAGAAGTATCCCATTGCAGATGTCCAGAAAACTGTGTTAGCACACTGAACACTGAAGAGAAAGGGTTAACTCTGTGAGTGCATTCACACATCGCAACGCAGTTTCTAAGAGGTCTTCTTTCCCGTTTCATCTGAGGATATTTCCTTTTTCACCATAGACTTCAAAGAGTTCCAAATATCACTTTGCAGAACTCAAGATAACAAAGTTAGCAAACTGATCCAAGAAGGGAACGGTGGAACTCTGTGTGATGAAGTCACACATCAGAAAGCAATTTCTCAGAAAGATTCTCTCTAGTTATTATCTGAGGATATTTCCTTTTTGACCATGGGCCCCTACGGGCTCCCAAATCTCACTTTGCAGATTCCACGATAAGAATGTT